>NW_015150457.1:128408-134496 GCF_000732505.1 Cyprinodon variegatus | reverse complement strand
ACAGTTTCTGTCTTAGTCAGTTAAACAACACGCTGCTGTCACTTTTTTGCACATCTCTTGTGTTAATGCCATTTTCACATATCCATTACTGTAAAAATGTTCACAGCTGTTATTTATTTTTTATTCTCCAGATACAGAGTATTTATATTGTAAAAACACTGTACATTATAATACTTTATTTGTTTTATTTCCTTATCTATTATTTTATACACTTTTCTAAGTTCCACATTGTGTGACCACTTCTACTACTGTATAACCCTTTGCTGCTGTAAAACCAGCAGCAAAGGGTTATAAAGATAATCCCTTTATTGTCCCCATTGTGGGACAATAAAGGGATTATCTTTCTCTTCTATTGTCTTCTATTCATTTGGATAACCAAATATAAAGAACTAAAATACTGTATACAGTACAGCCAGACCATGAATGGAATGATTAAAAAAAAAAATTCATGACTTAATAGAATCTGTTTCAAGCTCCTGTTAGAAGACCCTTTTAAAGCAGTGTGATAGAGCTCAGGTCATGTTGCCTTAAAGAATGGGTGAAATGTTACTGGATGTTCAAAGCTGTATAAGATGCAATAATTGCAGCGATTCATCGCTCTGTTACTTCACACTTACCAGTTACTTTGTGTTACTGATATTACAGATATTGCAAGAAATTTGTGTGTGTTGTCAACTTGTGCAGAGATAGGTATGTATACATGAAACCATTATTACTTTGATTCAAACTGCTCACAATGATGCTAAATGCACATGGAGTTCTCAGCCAGTTTACTTTCAAATTTATTGAGCAAACCCTTTGAAGTTAAAGCATGTTGAAGAATGTAATATACTTTCATTTCTTACTAGATGAGAACATCTTAAACCACAGCTGGTCCTGATTGGTCTAATTTTAATTGTATAATTGTCAACCAACAACATTTTTTTTAAAATCTTAGTTTAGTAAAATAACCATTCCTAATTTTCCAAATAAATTGTTATAAACACAGTAGCTGTCATATCTGTAACTTATGTCCTTTTTATCTCAGCTATAATCTGCATATCTACTGTATTTACAGTACAATGGCATTCAGGTAGCAGCTCCACCATTAATTAATCTTTTGTGAAGTTCTATGAGGAAGTCACTGAAGGTTATAATGAACATCTATGCTACTGTACCAGGCTATCTGTTTAGAATTGAGCGATTTTTTCTTTCTTCATATTTAATATATTGGGACAAAATACTGCACATGGTTCTGGAAATGAAAAACTTAACAGGATTTTGTTTAATCCCTGCCTTCTGCTGATAAATGCTCAAATTAATTGACTATATGTATTTGAATTTGGAAATTCTAAACAACAGAGCTGAACTTTGTTCCTGGAATAGCAGCTTGGTGATTAGCAATCAGTGTTGAGCTGATGCTAATAGACAGAATATTAGGACTCTGTTTTTTTCTCTCTTTTCCACACAGCAAACAGATGACAGGAACAGTCTGGGTTTAGCAGACAATCTGATGACAAAACAAGAGCTGGCAGCACATGAGCAGCAAAAGAGTTATTACTAATTGCTAATTATGCATCACTGCTTTTCACAACCATCTAAACAACAGCTCTGTGTAACTCTGAGTCATATATGCATAAAAAAATTATACTCGTTCCAATTTGTTAGGTTTTGTCACAGTGTGAAAACTTCATCACACTCTTTTCTGTGTGTCTTGCTATTCTATGGAAGCTGTAAGTAAACAATGTTTTATCATGGACTTTTTTTAACGGGACCTTAAGCTTACCAATGTTTGTGGACACTTTTTATATGTTGTCCTCAAAGCAGCACAACAAAGATGAATATTAAATATATGTATTACTTAAATAAAATGTCTGTATTGTAAAGGCTAAACAAATGTTGCATTAACAGCAGATAGCAACATTACCTAATTTCATTGCTAAGCTATGCAGGTACTCTGTCTGCCCTGATGAAGAGTTCATCCTACAATTATGGAAAGTTGAAAAAAAATGTACTGGGTGTCTAAGTAGAAGCATTAGACTGCATTTCTCAATGAATGCAGATAATAATTGTTTTACCTTTTGGGGCTCTGTCATAAACCAATTAAAGAGAGTGACACGTAGGAGCCAACAATCAACTCAAGAATGTGATATGATGAGACATTAATTTATAAACCATCATAGCAAAAAGTTAGTGACACTATGTTTTTGTATAAGCAATTTTGACCTCTTTCACTCCAAATAACAGTATGTCTAAATGAGGCAGAGCATGTTACAAAGTTCATAGATGTTACCCTACGTGAGATTTTATCAAATGTGATTCACATAGGACTGTTTCTGTCATGATCTGCCGCTCTGCACTTTTTGGTTCTCTGTAAGTTTTCATTTTGGGTTCCCAGTTATGCTTTATTTTATGTTATTCCGTATTCTCAAGATTTATATCATTTTTAAATTCTTAATTTTACTTGGCCTTATTATTCTCTTTTCTGCATTTTTGCCATTATTTATTCCTAGGTCTAGTTTTAGTTAATTTTACTTCTTTTATCCTTAGGTTATATTTTCCATGGCTTCAGTTATCTCCAGTCCCTTCTCTTATCCTCTAATTTTACTCTTGGTTAATCCTGATTTTATAACCATCTGAGTTCTTTTCTAGTTACAGCTGAACCCTGTTTTTCCTGGTTACTCTATGTTGCCCCCTACTGCCCCTTTCCTCTCCCCTAGGCTCCTTTCTAGCTGCTTCTGTCCACACCTGCTCCCAATTAACTGATTACTCAACTCTTGGTTCTGTCTCCTATATATAATCCTCCTCTGCAATTCATCATTGCTGGTTTCTCTTCATTGCTTTGTGTTTCAGTTGACATCTACAACCATTAAATCTGCAAGAATTTAGATTTACTGAAATATAGCGGCTGGGTGGCTTTGGGGTATTTTTTTATATGTATGTGGGTCTTTCATTTTAAGACAGATTTTTTTTTTTTCATTAATGTTTCCAAGATTGTTTAGGCTCAGAGAGCATTATTTTAAATAGTGCACAGCTTTAGTTCTGGACTTTAAGTGGCTATTTTATATCAGATAAATTAAATTATTCTCAAATGTCCGGGAGGCCATTTTTCTGCAAAAATAACATGTGTCTCTGCTTCAGCACTGAAGCAACATATATAAAAGTCAAGAGTTACAAGATTCAAGACTGACTAGCTTTCAAAACCTTTGATATGTATGAATAATTTTTTTTTTGGCAGTGTTCTGCCTGTAAGTGAAGCTTAACAACTGCCTTAAATCATTTTCAGACTCAAAAAAGTTTATTTCACCGTATCTATCTCTAATGATGTTTGAAAACATATGATTTATGCCAGGGATGGTATGTTCAGGGTAATAAACACTTTGGTGTTAGCTGATCAGAGCATCTTCTTACACAAAATCTTTTTAATTATATTTTCCTTTTTCTTCCAATTTATAGTTATACACTATTTGGTGTTGGTGTCAGTTGCACAGCATACACTAACGTTTTATGGGTTTTTTAAATACTAAATAGGAAAAAATGAAAGCCTTATTAAGGCACTGTAATTGTTATTAAAAACACCATGAAGGTCTTCAAGAAAAGACAAGTACTTGACTCACTTTGTACTCCAAGATGATGCTAGTCTGAACACTGTGAGGTGGTGGCTCCCAGGACACACTGATACTGGAGCTGTTGGTGAGTTGCACCACTGACACAGCCTCTGGTGGACCACTTAAAGCTAATGGAAAAACCAAATTGAAATTGGTTCACAAGTGCTACATGATACAGATATAATTACAGGTTAATGATATCAAACATTTTCTCCTTTCCAGAAACAAATAATGTCATTTAGTGCATTACTTCTACATATTTGCAATTATTTTCTGATGACAATCTCATACCCTCCTCAGGGGTGTGCATCAGAACCATGAGACTGTCATGGCCCTGGAGCTCATTGAAGTAGGGGCGTATCTTGACTTCATACTCCTTGTTACTTTGAAGATCTGCTAAGACTGCACTGTAGTCAGATGTTGCTTCTACATCTCGGACCAACCAGGAGCCACCAATCATCCGGTAAAATATGCGGTAACCCTGGATGTACCGGGACTGACGGGCCACCTGAAAAGTGTTGGCAAGCATGAAATATGCAAGTCAAAGTCCTGCAGTGTTAAGGCATCAAGAGACTCAGTTTATTCTCACAGTGTTTGAGGAAGCATTTGAAGCTAATGGTCGAGGATTAGCATGTCTTCATCACTTTGAAATGCTAACATTATCAACCACGAAGTGAACTTACAGTCCAAGAAATCCTTGCGCTGGTAGGAGACAGAACCACAGGCTTCTGCAGGTATACAGAAACCTCCCCAAGCTCTCTCTGAACCTGTCTGTGGTCCACACCCTGCTCTGTTGGACTCCCATCTGACACCACAAAGAAAAGAATTTAGCCAGAAAAAGAAAACAAAAAACAAAGCAGAGCACATCTGAGCAGCAGCAAGTCAACAAAAAAGGGGTGAATCTGAAATCCAACATAGCTCAGGGCAGAGAAGCATCACGCTGAGAAAGCAATTAGTTATGACACTGCACATGAAAAACAACTTCTTAAAAGAGCACAGCATATTATCTCTGCTCTACATCACTATCTTTATCTCTTGCTTTAAAAAAGTCTAGACTGAGAGGACTGAATAGTGTAAAGCAAAGGATTTATTGAAAAGAAGATTAAAAAAAGTGGAAACACTCTCCTGTAGCTCAAGAAACCCAAGTTCCTTGGGGTATAGAATAAAGAAACCTTAAACATTTGAAAACCCTCTAACATATTAGTTGTGATTCATCCTGCAAAATTTGATTGAAAAAACTCCCAAAAATATAAAAGAAATACAAATGATGTAACAACCTGCAACAGATTTGAAGATTCCTAAACTAAAGCTTGAATGCATGACATTTGATTCACTTTCAAGCAGGAATCTATAAGCACCACATATCCTGACTGGTCTATTCCACAACTCTCTTGGGATAGAATATATCAAAACTAAAATTCTCCTATAATCCTATAATAATGTTTTTTCCTTGATGTTTAAATAGGTTTAAGGGGCTCATGGTCACATAAAATCATTTTCATCTACAATTTTCTAGCACACACCTGAAGTTTTGACTTCAGCTGTCCAGTATTCAGGGCTATTCCTGACTTGATCACAACTAGTGTTGAATGATTATGTTATTCTTTTGTAAAACATACTACCTAAAGTATGTCCTACAGTTTAAATGTTTTATCATCAGAGCATAAAACACTCACATTCAAGGTTTTGAATACCATTGCACGAGTAGATAGAATCCTTATGTGGAATAAAAGGTTTCTCTCCAGCAACCCTGATAACTAGTCTTAAAGGTATAGTGGAAGATGTTATTTTTCTGGGTGAATCAAATAAGTGGTCCTCCTAATTGTCAATCGACATTCTGGTGATTTGTTTATGTAAGGCCGTCCTACATGCTCTTCCACAGGCTGCTATCTTTTTCTGCGCATGCACACTTTCAGGTATATATGTGTGAGCTACGTTTTCAGCGTCATTGAAGCTTGCCTTTCTCACCGCAATTCTTTGAAAATGGCCGAGTGTAGTAAGAGAAAATTGTCTACAAAGTGTTTTAGAAGAAGAAGAAGACAAAAGACTCAGAAGAGAGAAACAAGACCAGAGTGTTTTTGGGAGATTCTTCCACGCAATGGCGTACACTGAAAGAACAGGTCGGGTTTCTACGAAGTAAGTTATAATTGGTTACATTCTTTTAGCATTTTCCCACAGATGTTTTGAACAGTTAAAAGTGATTGACATTGCAAGGCCTCTTCACTGTTATGATAATCCTAATATCTATGAAAACTACAAATGCATGTCGGTAGTTCTGAGATGAAAGGATTAAACCCTAATCTGCTAACAATATGAATAATTTGCATATTATTTGGACTTCTATATGCTGGTGAAGATTCTCAGTGATCCAGGTCATAGTCATTCCAAAAGAGTGAAAAGCAAACCACTGGACTTTGTTTTCCAAGTTGAAGACATTTTACTTCCCATCCAGAAAGCTCTCCAATTCAATTCTTCAGTGTCATCAAATTTTAGCCAGTCTT
>NW_015150457.1:95029-127431 GCF_000732505.1 Cyprinodon variegatus | reverse complement strand
AAGACTGGCTAAAATTTGATGACACTGAAGAATTGAATTGGAGAGCTTTCTGGATGGGAAGTAAAATGTCTTCAACTTGGAAAACAAAGTCCAGTGGCTTCCTTTTAACTTTTTTGGAATTTATTTCTCTATGCCATTCTGCTACTATTGTCCCATGGCCTCCTTCTTGTCTTTTTTTTAGCCACACTGCAAAACATGTCTTTAAATGATTGACCCTTAGGAGAAAAAGACGAGAAGATCCTTCCAGGACAGCTGAACTGTATGTGTTACATCAGATCCACTTTAATTATTGGTGTTATGGTGTAATTAAAGGAAACTAAATGCTCAAATGCCCAATAGATACTTAAATAACTGTTAAGTAATGGGTGTGTATACTCAAGATAGTATTTAGTGCAGTTTTCTATCACTTGAACATTCCAGGATATATGTGAAAAACATTGGAAAAAAAAGTTTAAAATAATTGACTGTACTGTCATGATTTACAACCATGATAACTTTGTGTCTTTTTATAGCAGATGAGAACATCTGAAAAAAACTCACCCTGTGTCCGGACCGGCTCAGATATTGGACTGGGGTCACTGAGGCCGTAAGAGTTGACTGCTCGGACTATAAAGAGATAAACTGTATTGGGGAAAAGTCCAACCACTGTGTGCCTCTCCTGCTTCACATGGTCTGCAACAGTTTGCCAGGTGCTGCCCACGGACTGGCTACATGACAGAAGAAAACAGAATATCAAAACTGATTAGAGAACTTAGCTTTGTTATTAATATAGCAGCCTACATATCACCTAGAACTAATGTTAAGTAATCCTTAGAAGAGCTATACACTCTCATCAACAGCCAAATGAAAGATAATCTGTGTGAAAAGCTGTGCTCCCCAAATTCATAAACCTTCAGAGACCAAAGTACATTGAACCAGGTCTACTGCAACATTTCTGTAAAATACAGGTCAGTAGCTCATCTCTTTGGAATGTCAATGCATATCTCTTTGGACTAGATCTCTGTTAGCAAACTGCTAACCTCTCTTGTACAGAAACATTTAGGTTTGGACTGAAGAGGCCTGTTTAGCTCAGCTTTGGGCACATAGACTGTGAAAAGAGGACAATCTGGAGGAATATACATTATTTGTTCAGTCAAATAACCCTTTTTACTGATGCTGTCCTACTCACAATAAATAGTATGGCATTTTTTCTAACTAGATACCATGAGAAGACAGCACAATATGGCCCATGGTTAAATCTATGGATGAAGCTTACAAATCAGGTGATAGACTGTGTATAACAGGGTCCGTAGAGAAATGGAATATGGAATTTAACAGACAAAGCACAGGTACAAGCACCGCTTTGAGAAGCTCTTCAACAACAACTCACAAAGTATGTGGAGAAGCATTAGGCACATTACATATTATAAACACAATGACCAGCAGCTCAGCTATAACCCAGCTCTTCCCTACACCTCGCATGCCTTGCCTCTAAGCAGCACAAGGACTGAATGTCCACATAAGCTGGAGGTGCTTCTTGTCCTGCAGCAAATCCAGGTGAGTTGCATTACATATATCAACACTGACAAGGCTGCAAGTGCAGACATGGTGTCTGTTTGACTGCTAAAATCATGAGCTGACCAATTTGCAGGGTTTTATGCAGATATCCTTCCTTTTTTTTTTGTCCCTTCCCATCCAAAGGCTTCAATCATTGCCATAACAATCAACTGTTGCCTGGATCAATTATTACCACACTATAGCTTTGACCTCAATAACCATAAAGCGCTTCAAGAGGCCAGCAGGCCTGGACAACTGGCAGTTCACCTACAGGGAAAATTGCTCCACAAAGGATGCTCTCTCCTGAGCACTTTACATTGCTTTGACAGCAGCATCTTAATACCAATAGCACCTTTTCCATTGCCACTCAAAACCCTGGGGCTTTTCAGGAGCCCAAGGCTTTTGAAAGCACGGGTAGAATTTCCATACACATTTACCTAGGCTCGGTAAATACACTTTCTATGGGCTCTACTGTCCTGGGACTTTCGTCCCTGCTGACCAAAGTACTTTTGGGCTTTTGGGGAATGGTTTGTGTACAGCTGCAATGCTTTATTCAACCAGCGGCAGCAGTAAGCAGCAAAGGTGAATGCACAAATTATCATGATTTTGCACTTCCTGATTCTGTTTCCTTTTTGAGTTTTCAGTTACACTTTGATTTATGTCATTCTGTTTTTTTCTGGGTCATTAATTTAATTTCCACTTTTGTTTGTTTTCTAGCTATTCATTTATTTAAGGACCCCAATTAGTCTCTACGAGAGTAGAGACTACTGTTCCTGGGGTCCATTATATAGTTAAGCAGTGTTGTAAGTTACTCTCTGTTGCCCCCTTGTGCCAGTCTCCTTTCCCCTAGCTCCCATCTAGTTCCTTCTATCCACACCTGCTCCCTATCAGCTGATTAGCCCATTATTTGTTCTGTCTCCCATATATACACCTCCTGTGCAGGTCCAAATGGCGGGATTCTGTTCATTACTTCATTCCTTGATTCATTTGGTTATCAGATGTGTGTGGAATAAAAGAAAGGAATGGTGAATTAGCTTTTCTTAACATCTACCTCATTTTGGGAAATTCTCGCCTATTTTCCATACCCAAATAGAAAAGCAAACAACTTAGGAACTGTAAGCCCAAATTATGGGTGCAATACTTGAGATTAAAGGTCTTTTTTAACAGCAGTGATAAAGACGTGCTGAAGAGTAGGCATGTCTCATTGTATTGCATTTGTTCTGCACCATGTCAAATACAAATGCAGAAAATTTCAGACCTCTAGCTACAACAGTTCCAGAGTCTTTGTGAGAAACAGGGTCTTGGTAAAAATGGTATACCAATTTACATTTTGATGGATAATAACCGCATTTAGCACACACAAAAATAAAACATGTGTTAGCCAGAGGTGTCTTTTATGATGCTGACCTGAAACATGATTATATTAAAACAGGTCACCCAATCTACCTATATCTTAACTGAAAAACAGGATAGCAAATCTACAATTGAAATGAACAGAAATATATTTGTTGACAAAAAACAACATGAGAGAGGGAGTGAAAGAAAGCACTGATACTTATTTCTATGCTATAATTGAATTATTGAAATTTGAAGGATTAACTCAGATATGGTATAATTCAGTGTTGGGTCTCATTTAGGAAAACAAAAAAGTCAGAATTTTGTGCCGGCTTGATGAAGGTTAACTAATTTATCAATTATTTACAAATTTTAAGTTATCTTAGCCTTAATCTGAATAATTCAATATGACCAGAACACACTTAAAAGGAATACTGTATATATAGACTGTCAGTACTAGTCTTTATTCAGCCCAGACTTTTTTTGCCCCAAATTCTTTGAATTTTATGCAAAAATTCCTTGTCAAAATACACCCTTAGGGAGGCAAAAGAAATGGTCCTTAACCAATAGACAGAAACAATCAGCACCTTAAAAGCTCAAGTATTTTATATCTTCTTTCTTTTTTTTAGTGCACAGACTTCTTAATACTTTCTCACCATAAAGTGAGAAAACATTTATTTCGCTCTCATTCTTTTAGTGGCTTCTACTGAATGAGTGAGCAAATGAAATAAAGAGTCCATCCCTGGCTTCTTTAATCTTTGAGATTCTTTTCATCTGAAAAACATTCAGAAGGTCTCAACTTGAAGACAAAGTTTTATTCCTTCTTTTATTGCAGCAGGTTGGCTCATAAAGAAGGAAAAAGCAGTTTGATACTGGGGAAAAACACAGGCACTATCAAACAGCATGGCACCATTTCAAATTTTTCTTAACTCCGTGGAGAGGAAAATAGTTAGGTAATTACAACAAGAAGGTCACAGCTTTCTTTCCCTCCTTATCAATTGGGACATTTTCTTCTTACCAAATGCTCTTCAGAGGTGTAGTTTGGCCATTTAAAGATTCCAGCTGTAGGTCTAAAATTGTCTGTTAAGTTGCAAGACAACTATTGTCTGTGTATAAGAGAAGCATATAGGCATTGGGGCTTGAAGATAGAGAATTAAAGTCATGATTGTGAATTTTTACCTCACAATCATTTGTTCTAAAAAGATATTAATTTTTTTGTTTCTTTTTCTAACCATTGGGTTAGGAAACAGTCCACGACCAAAATAAATAAATAAACCCTAATGCTGTTTTTCATGGTACACACAAACTCCTCCCAGCTGCAGCTTTTTTCTTTGTGTCACTGTGCAGCAGCAATTTACTTAAACGTGAGAGAGGAAGAAAGAACTGATTCAAACCAAAAACTAGCTGTTTTTTTGTTTTTTTTGTTTTGTTGTTTTTAAGAGCCAAACCAGAACCAGAGAGAGACAGTTATTTTAAGTGTATTTACAGATCGCTCCATCTGTTACGGATTTGAATTTAACGCAACTAATACAAAATTAAATAACAAAAAAAAAAGAAAATTGAAAAATTCTCTATTCCAGTGAAGTTGTACGCTGCACATAAAAAAAAGATCCATCCCAGTTTTCAGTCTCAGATTTAGTGCATTCAGATAAACAAATGAATAATGATTTAAAAAAAACTATAATGTCTCTGAAATAAACAGAACAACTGGAAAAGAGTCAAACTATTCCCATTGGACTAAACTTATACATTTTTGAAAAGGAAACAAGCATGTTTACCTTATTGGGTTTTGCGTTAACAAAATTACCAATACTATCAGCGGTGCAGAAGACGCACTCGGAGGGTGTGTTTGTCTTTGCCTGCACAGTCGGCTACATATATCATCCTTTGCTTCCTTTGTTTCCCCTATTCATTATTTGCAAAGCCACTTTGACCGACATCATCAGACCCTTTAATGAGGATAGTTTAAGACCCTGCTTGAGGAAAAAGAGCCAGGGGTCACAGGATCCCCAAACCAATGTCGGACTTTTATTTGTCCATCACAGAATTTTTATTTACCTATTCAACTTATTTCCGTAATTTCAATCAAAGTTTTTATTTCATTGAATAAGTGGTACCAACAACTGTCCACATGTGTTTAAAGTTTTAGCTTTTAGCTTTTTTATAGGACAGTTTTAAATATTTTTGGAGCACACTCCAAAAATACCTCTAAGCTCAGACTAATTTATTCCAATGTCACTGTTTATTTTATCACCTAGGGTCTTACTTACTTATATCCAGACATTGCTTTTAAGTTTGCTGTGTGGAAAAAGAATGTCTTCCAAAGTCACTGGCTGCATTAATCCCGCCAATTAAAAGTCTCTGGCTCTAGCTAAACTTGATGCCAGGATGGCAGGCAGATTATGCTCTATCACTGCTAGGTTCAGAAACATTTTTGCATCATTTTTCCATCAGAGTAAAACCTCCAAAGCATCTTCCTTTGCTGATTGTGTCTTCAATTGAGTGCAGACTGCTTCGTTCCATGTTTATAAAAATGCCCATTATAAACTCATTTAGATGTAGAATGAATAAAAAATTGAAATATGAATAAGAATTGTTATTCATGTGTATTTCTTTTGATGCTACCACTTTTTCTTATCTCAGTGCCAGTACCTGTGACGACATACAATCTTATTTTCTACCCGTAGATGAAGGTTTACTGTGGGAACATGCCATACCTGACCCGGTGCAGGACTCTAATCTGCACACAGACCCTTTTGCAGCTAAAACACTAAAAACTTAAAATTGTTTATACAAATGTATGTATCTCTAGAACTTTGGTGAGATTTCCGCTCTGACAGCTAGGTTTCTAATTCTAAGTGAATTTGGTTTGTGTGTGGTGTGATGTGCATGGAGAGAATACTCTGTATGACCAAAGCTTTTCTATCCGCAATGTTTATTATCATTGGGTGGTGTTTTCTTCAGTGTTTAATTTAAAAATGTTGCTATGTAAACCAGCCTTTATTGTCCCACCTACTGAGGGATTGATTTCTGTGACCTCAAGGACAGGTTTGATTTCTTTGTATTTAAAACTGATCTATAAAACTCTTTATTTGAAAAGTTTCACTTAAACTCAGGAGCAGGATTGACAAGAGAGTTGCAAACATATTTGTCTGTGAAATGCTTCAATGCCAGAACTTGCACAATTGGTTAATGCCAGTCAAGATGCTTTTATGCTTAGACGCTCCAGGTGCTCGATGCTCTGGTTGTTAAGTTGCTCTGTTCCGTCAATGCAATCTAATCAGCAGCTTGGCTTTACCTTTTGATGGGTCGGAAAAAATTGTTTTAACACATTTTTGAGTGACAACATCCACCTCAAATGTCATCTGTGCAGTCAGTGCATCTGGATTATGGATCTTACATATTCTGTTCTCGTATGGAGACCTTCCATACCAACGGGCCACAGTGCTGGGACTCACCAGTGAAAGCTCTTTAAACCAGGCTGTCAGCGATTTCCGCTCACTTTTGTAGCCACTAAAAGTGTATATTAAGCATCTTTTTAGATTTGTGGTAAGAACTGCAAGAACAATACCAGAACACAAAGTCAAACAGGTTTTAATATTTTTTTTTCTATGTAGGTTATGCTAATAAATTGTTTCACTCCAGCTCAGGAGGAAAATGTTTTAGTGGGGTAATAATGGTCGGAGCACCTTCTTTTACTTGTATTATATAAATTTTACATATGCTGACAGCTCTGCAGAAGTGATCGCAGCAGTGTCTATCTCCCAGAAAACTCTTTGGTTAGCTTTTCTGATTGGTTGATGCTCTGCATCAAGCTGGAAAAGTTAATATTTCTAAACTCCAGCATCAAGAACCCTGATGTTTGGACACCAGGAAGCGCTGCTCCTGATTGTCGGACGAAGCTGGCTTCCAGGGTGAATCTAACGATTTAAAAGCCTCTTTAGATTACTTCATAGAGGGCCAACATTCAAATGTTTCAATCTTCTGCTTGTTTTTGATTTCCACAAGTCCCAGGAGTGATCAGCCTGTGCCACAACCTAATTTTGACTGTGTCTCTACAATTTTTTGTTTACATTTGTATTTCTACCTCATATAATGCTGTCCCTGCTTGCGGTCCTTCTTTTTCCCTGGTGCCAAGCATTCCAACCTTGGAGCTTGCTATTGTGTCATCCTCCCTTTTGAAGCTGCTTGTAGTTTTTCACTTGCCTTAGACCCTGATTTAGGTACCTTTGCTTAGATTGTAATTTTTCTGTACTGACCTAAATGATTATCAAATATGTCATCATGTTTGGTCTTGAATTTGATTCCTTCTTCAGTTGCCTTGAAATAACTTTAGCAAAGGAACACAGGTCTGTTACACTTGAGACCTTGAAAGCATCTTGATATTCATCTTGAGTTTGAAAACATATCTATTTATCTACTTAGTTTTTGGGCTACTGTCTAAAGGTTCTATGCTAATTCTGACATTTTGAATTGAAAAAGCTTCCTGGATGGGAAGCGAAACATCTTGTAAGTTGGAAACAAAGTCCAATAGATTATTTTTGTAACTTTTTTGGAATGACTCTGACCTGGACAACTGGGAATCTTCACCAGCTTATCTACTTTGATACAAATTAATATGAAGAATATTCTAAAAAAGCTCCATTAAAGATACAATTTTGTGAGACAAGTGGCCACAAAATATTGGAGGGATAAAATATTGTGATTATTAGGGGTGAGAGTGAAAAAATATATAAATATAGAAGAAAGCCACTAAAACTGACATGTGGCATTAAATGATGTTCCATAAGACAAGGAATAAAATAAAATAAAAACTAAACAGGAGCGATGCCATAAAAACAAGCAACTCCAAACAAGTTGCTTCAGGATGGAGCGTGCAGCGGTGGATGGATCCATCATTAACTGAATTTCTTTGTTGGACACCACGAAAAATGTACACAAGCATGCTTGTTAGTGTGCATGTATGTGTGTCTGCCTGCACTGTGTTTCCCCTGTCTTTCCACTGTAATGAGTCAACTCTCTGACTTGGCATGCATAACCCCCCCCTACATTGCCCCAGGATAGGACAGAGCTGCCAGTCTGACCACAGCAGTAATTGTCAGCTCCTTTATTCGCTCTCTGCCTCTCTGCAGCCCCTGGTTGGTTGTTAGAATCGCTTTGGCTTTCCCCAGGACACCGTAGCTAAACACTGGGACAGTGAATGTCACACTTTCTTTCCCCGACATCACTTAACCAAACTGTTTTCCCTCGGGCTGAGATGACTCATTTTCCAAACTCTAATGGCTCAAAATTAAGAAGACTTCATTATGGAGGAGCAGTGAGTCAGGGAGGAAGATATTCTGGCTGGAACAAAAAGTACAGGTCTTACCTTAAAATGAAAGAAAGGTATCTTAAAGCAATGAAAATAAAATAACGCACGCTATAGTTACTCTTTTTGCTGTTAAGTCTAGCAAACCATCAACACACTGTAATGTATAAATATTCTGTAATTAATATTCTTTGCACTTTATTTTCTACACGACTGTACCTGGGGAAGATGCCTGGAAAACCGCCAGAATAAAGGCTGTCCTCTTACTTCATTTTGTTTGAAACATTATGCTCTGAGTCAATAATAAAACTCTATCCTAAATATCTGCAAAAAACATTTCGCAAGGAACTTTTCAATTCTAATGACTCTTTGATTTTTTTTTTTCTAAACCTAGCCAAGATTTAACATTTTCGGTCAAACCAAATGGTAGTTGGAAGTAGTTTCTTTTTTTTTTTTACTATGTCAGAAAAAATCAATGAAATCCAAAGAAAAGTGTAAAGAAACATTAAAATAAACCAAGGTGTTTTTTTAAGGTGAGCAATTTTTTTTTATCAGTTCCCACTCAGAGAGATAAAACATACAGCAGAGGGATTTAAAATGGGCTCTAGATCCTAAAACGATTCGACACACAGATATTTTATCTAAAATTGGATACAAATACTCTCAACAAAATAAATTACAGCCAGCCCTGAGTGGACCTCGCACCACTGTCACAGTAGAAGCATCAAACTGGGTCGATATGATATTAAGTATATAGGGGAATGATTATCAGCCTCTCCCACTTTTAAAATAAAGGGAAAAAACAACAGCAAATGCTGAAAGGAAAGAATGAATAGGTGGAAAAGAGACATTTTGAACAGGATGCAGACAGTGCAAAAAATAAAATAAAAAACACCACAGAAAATTCATAATGTTTATAATAATTAAAGTTTTGTTTTGTTTTTAATGGTAGCTAAGATGGCCAGTTTCAGTTTTGGTCATACAGTTGATGCAGAGAATGGGATCCTGTCAGTCATGGAGCTGAAGAGGAGGAGGAAGACTCAGATGGAAAGTGACAGGGGAAAAGTGAGATTAGGAGAAGAACCAGGAAAGTGGAAAGGATTTATCCCCTCCCCCCTCCAAAAAAAGTCTTTGCATGTAAAAAATTGTAGTCCATAGGTTTTTGGACATTGGTGCTGTTTGACTGATACAAATTGAAATATTATTCATTTCAGGACAAGCTTATATTTTAGGTTAAAACTTTAGTTCATGCCCCCTTTGATTTCTATGATAATGTGATTGTGCAGTAATTTCAAAATTTTATTTTCTCTACTGTTGAACACACACACGCATATATTTGTTACCGTCCTTATGTTGTGCTCAGTTCTATTGGGTAAATTAGCGGGTCAAACTTGGTCTGATATCACACTGTGCACTGATTGGAGCCGAGCCGTTTGAAGGTAATTTCAACCTGGGTTGCTTGCCGAGTTTTTTGATCCGGGTCGACACGGGTCAGTGACCTATTCCTACTGCCACCATAAGTCAATTTTTCCTTGGATTAAATGGGTTTTTTGGTCAATGGGAAAGGGGTGCATGTTAACATTTTGGCTCCACTTGCATCGTTTTTGCAATCAAATCCTCTCCATACCAAGTTTCCTGGCTTGGCCCTGATTACAGCGTTTAACACATCCATCTAATTTCTGTCAAGCAGGAGTTCAGTGGACAGGACACAACTTAATAAAGCTTTAAATGTTGTTGCAAGAAAACAATATTTACCTGTGATAAAAAATATCAAAACAGAAACTATAAAGAATGCACCAAATAAAGAATAAAGAACTAATTGCACAGCCCAGGTGGAAAAAACATTACCAATTAGGTACCTGAAGCATGACAAGACTAAACACAGACCCTTACAATAATCACATTAATGGAGCAAAGCAAGATCGGGTCAAACAATAGTCACAAAAAAATCCAGAGTCCATGAAGCAAATGTAACCTATCGGTTTTAATCCTAACCTATCCAGTTTAACCAATCCACAAGCCTGGCATCAGGATCAGTGATGCCACGAAGCTGGTTATCAACTCGCTAACTCAATCCAGATTTGACGGATCATGAACCTGTTGACGCGTACATCTAAAGAGGCGGGTTCAAGCTAGCAGACCAATCACAACCATGAGAGCAGAATAAGTAGAGCCGTATTTCTCCTGTAAGGAACAAAAATGAATCCAACAGAGGAAAGAAAAAGTCTCAATGAAAAGGCAACCACTTCAGCAAACTCAAAAATATGGCAAACAGCTTGACAAAGGTTTGTGACAGAGTAACTGCAAATGGTAAACATCAGTGACATTTAACACTGTCTGCATCCCAATCACTGTATTCCATATTAATCACAGCGCATCCTTCAGAAGTAACCCCCCTGGGCTGAAGAAGATTAGGAGCAGATAACACTAAAACACAAAAACTTAATTTCATCTGGTCAATTGGTATTTTAAATTCAATAATGTTTGAGCTAGAATATAGCTGGAAGCTGATGACACAACTGCATTATATTAATACAAGAAGTGATCAGTCTGAGGGAAGTCATCCTGCTTTCTTGAGCTGTGTGAGAACCTTTTTTTTTTTTTACCTGCAGTTTTACCATTAATCGAGCATTGGTGCAGCTTCATTGTAGCATTTACCATTCTCATTTACAGTGAAAAGGCTGGAAAGAAAAAGAAAATATATGTACCGGTATTGGCCAATTTATATATTTAACAGCCTGTTCTCCGTAAGTACTGTACAATTAACCTAAATGTTCACAGCTCACTATGTGTATTGTCACATTGTGCGGCCCAACACTCTGATACGATCTACCTGCTCACACTGTACATCTAAAAACCATGTCAGACTCAGCTCTGCAGTGAGATGGCGCTACTCGGGCTCGCCTATCCAAAAGCCAAAAGTGTAGAAGAGGAAAAAGACGGAGTGTTGATGCCTCCACTAGAGTGAAACGTTTGTGCAATTTTGTGTTCTGAAAACCCTAAAAAAAAAGGCGACAACGTATTTGGACAAAGACATGGCTGGGCAAACCTGGCAACTACAGTCTGTCAATTTTAGAGAAAGAACTCCATTTCCCTCATTGCACATAAACCATGCTTATGTGTTTTCATCTGAGAAGAATTAAAAGAAGAATCCTTGTTCGTGCATGCACATTGAGTGATTTACCCAAGACCACCTTATGACGACGACTGAATTTCAAACATGTCAGGCTGAAATTCTGCCAGATCGAAAATTTCTCACACAACTGGTGAATCGGCCCGAAAAAGGGATAATATGATGAATATTAACTTTTAAAGAAATCCATATATTGATTCATCTGCAGTCACAATACATTTTTTTATATGGTGTACAGGCAAGAGACCATGCAGAGAAGATGATGAATTAATTCATCACCTGTATCACTGGACCCTTGATGGACAGCTTGACGGATTTTTCCCGGGTCGCACCGTATTCCCAACAGTGGACACAAGGCTGCCTGTTGCGTCATATGGCATGATATACATATTGTCTGCGACACAGTGAAGGCCAAACTCCTGTGGGTCGCATAGGCAACACGGTTCCGGGATCTGGTATATATGACATTTCGGCTCATAAAAATCTGTGTTGCACATATAAATAATGTCATTGTGATCCAAAGGATCTTCTTACAATTCCTGTTCTGATTTTTATTTTAGAAAACAAATACAAAATAGTAATTGGTTGATTGCCAAAAAAGGACAAAATAGGAAAATAAATAGAAAACAATCCAATTTGTCAAGAGCTCCTGTTTAAACTGATTCCTGCAGTTAACTTAAAAATTAACTTAAAGTTGCTTTATTATGATGCTGTTTTGTTTGTTTCTTTGTTCTTTTTGAACTACGCTGATGAAGATTTTCAGTCATCCAGGTCATAGTCATTCCAAAAAAAAAAGAAAATTAAAACTCGCACTCGAACCCAATGCTATTCCTGACAATTGGAATTCAAAAAGCTTTTTGGAAGGGAAGCGAAGATTTTTTTTATTATATTTTATTTTTGCACTCTGAATTAAATTGGATCTTTAATGAAAGGGTGTGTCGTTTTTTAACAAACAGCTGATTGGCTTCTGATTGGAGCCTTTTCTAGGATTCAGATCAATCCTGAAAGCTAGCCTGCCCTGTAGCAGGTTTGCTTTTCAGATTACGTTACCATGGTTTTTTGCACCATGTTTTTTCTCCCACACTGTTCACATTTGATCACTACTGCACTTTATGGAAAGGAAATGTTCATTTACTGTCTGAAAAGCTGTACTAAATGAAATTTGTTGTGTGTACACTGTGTATACAGAATGAAATTAAAGTTGTTTAGGTCTAAGAATGAATGCAGCTTCCTGGCACCAGAAAGCCAGGTCACCTGAAATTGTCTCGCTAACCAGTAATCCTGCTTTGTGGTTCAGGCCTCTGCTTAGTCCATAACATAGCAAAACACATAAATACAAACAACTTTACACACACGCTCAGCTAAGGGAAACGTTGAGAAACCAATTCACACTCATGATCTGTCAGATATCCAATGCAAAAAGAGAACTTAATGCAGAAAGACCAGGATATGAACCAACTGCCTACTTGCTACCAACTGTCCCACCATGCAGCCTGCAATCAACACAGCAAAAACCAAAAATATGCTTTTTATTTTAAATTGGATGGGGGGAAAAACAGTCTGTTACACTACTTACGAAGCAACACTAAAGAAATTGCTTGGACCTTTGCTTTTGAGCCGCAATTGTTTAACACAAGTTTACTTGTGGAAATGTATGCTCTGAATAACGTATAAGGTTACCTATTCCAGACAAGTAGGATGTTACTCTTAGAACAAGAGTAACATCCTTGTGATTTCATGTGATTTGCTTGTGATTTCATCATACCATGCAGATATTGTCAGAAGGTATGTAGCAGTATTTTGTACAGCTTGGTGTCATCAAACAACACAGATCATCACACTAATCAAAGTATGATGTAATAAAACCAATGTTAACTTTTTCAAAGTCTATAATGAAATATATGATTATATTCTACCAAGGAGTCCTACATGGAAAACACTCTTCTTTACCAGTTGTACCTGTCTTTTAAACTTCTAGGTTGTCTCAAATACTACAACTTGTAAATGAATGAGTGTCAGAATTCAATTAACCATTAGCACTGTCTATGCCGTATTAGCATTGTTTATCTGCTTCAGTTGGAATTAACAAAGTCCAAATCTCAGCTGAGTGAGGTGGAGACATAACCAATTACGAGCCTCCAATCTAAATACATCAAAAGAACAATGTACCTGAACACATCAATTTTTGGGTTCAAGAAACTGTGTCCTTCAGCTGTAAATATAAAAACTTGGAAGCAAATGGTCAGAAATTGATGTCCTTGCAGCTTTGTTTTTACATTATTTGAATCTAACTTTTTTTTTGTGTGTGAACTTATTTGGGACCTGAAAAGAAGCGTCAAGACTCCTGACATAGTTTCCTATCAATTAAAAACAAGGTTTTTCCCACTCTTATACAGACACAATCAAATAATGAGGGACTTTATTCAAATCGCATAAAATCTTTGAAAAATCCTACCTGAAGGCCTCGATGACATACGAGGTAACAGCATCCCCACCTTCATGAGGATTTGACTGCCATGTTAGAGTGACCGTGTTTTTGGTCACTTCGGTCACCACAGGTTTTTGTGGAGGTCCTGGAAGCTGGATGAACTCAGAAGCTCTGGATCCAGAAGAAGCTGCATCCTCTATGGCACAAAGAGATGACTACAGTGAGAGGGCTGGCTCTGGTTAACAGTTTGACAGAAACTGGTGCAGATTGTCTAGTGTTCAGGCAGCAGGTGGTGCTCCCCCAGAAAATGGACTATAAGTGCAACAAGGTGTAAAATGTAGCAGAAAGTGACAAGTGTGGTAAGTTTGGTTATAAGTACCTCTGACAGTCAACATCCCGCTCCAGCTCGATTCCCCCGTGGGGCTGGATGCAACACATGTGTACATCCCTGAGTCAGTGTCCTGTCAAACAACAGCTGAAGTCCATTAGTATCACCATCAAGTGTATTGTACTAAGGTTTTTATTACAGCATGTAAGGTTTCATTATGGAGTTGAGTGTTATGGTAATACCACGGTTTTAAGCATGGCTTTAAAACCTTATCATTATAGGTTGTAAGATCTATAGATCACACAACGTCCCTTTAACATACAGCTAGAACTAGATATTTACCAAACATTTACTCCCAAACCCACCTTCCCTCTTTCTGATGTCTGTTTTTCATCAGCTATTCTTAGTAAATTAGTTTTAAAGTATTATCTTTATATTATCATTTTTCATTATTTACATACAATCATTTTTCTGTATGCTCCCATCATGGCTGCAAAAGTATTACTGTCCCTCTTTAAAAAAAAAAAAAAAAAAACAAAAACAAAGCAATAGCCACCATGTAACACACAGTATTTTGTCTGCAGGCTTACAAGCTTCTCATCTTTTCTTACAAATGTAAAAATAATGCTTGCGGCTAAATATTGCCTTTTCGGCCTAATCAGTTCACGTCTCCAAAAATTAGGTTTTCATCCCTGAGAGTATTTGTTAACTAATCTCAATTCTTTTGAATTAAGTTTAGAATAATGAGTTTGTCGTTTCTGAGAAGCATTACAGCCAAAGCTGATACAGAATTATTTCGTTATGGTAATAATATTCTCACCAGCTTCATTAAACACCATAAGATATTTTACTCGTTCTGGGGTCGATTCCATAGATAGCATCAAAATAAATTCATTACCTAGATATAAAACCTGTTTCCACTGCAAATAATATCATTGCAAATTATAGACAAGAATAATAATAATAATAAAAAAATTATATATATATATATAATATATTATATATATATATATATATATATATATATATTAATGTCTAAAATGAGCATCTGCTTCAAAATCTACACCTTTAAGCTCCACTAAAATAAATGGTAAAATCAGACAAGCCAAATGTCCTATGTAAAAAAGATTAAGAATTTTGTATCAAATAACAAGAACTACATCTATTGAGTCAGTGTGAGTTTTAAAAAGGCAAGCACGGTGGTGGGAGGTTCATGCAAAGGGACTATTTCATTCCCAGTTGAAGTGATATATCACATAGGTGGAAGGAACAACAAAAATTGAGGAGGACTAATTCTATCAGCTATCTATCAGATAGATACAGATTTGATATTAAATAAAGCGCCATTACACTTCTGGAATTTTCCCGATTTCATTTATATAATTTGTGGTCTGCATAAATTTCTGCTTGTTGATGCCCTAAAAGAGCATTTATTAAAGTATCTTGTATATGCATATGTTTGATCCTGTAAAAATCATTTTCCCTCTGTTAGAACTAGATTATTGCGATAGACTGGCGACCTGTCCAAGGTGTACCCCGCCTCTTGCTCATAGACAGCTGGAGCGACCCTGCTTGGGATATGTGTGACGGAAAATGGATGGATGGAAAGAACTAGATTAGGAAATGATTCCACCAAAATGTATAAATTGGGCAACAAGTTCTTGTTTCTTTGTTGTCATATCAGATTATCTTAAGAAAGAAAGGTTCAATAATGAAGAAGAAGAAAAAAAACAATTATACTTATTCCCATGATCAACAGTACAATTAATTGTTTTGTTTTACTTCCAAAATAAGGTTCTTTACATGAGATTTAACAGATTTAAATAGATTCTTCTATTCTATTTTGTAAAGCTTTGTCGGCTTGTTTATTGAAGAATGAGTGAGAGTCAATCAGAGAACACTCTAGACAATAAAAACCAAACAAAAATAGGCTGAAACCCATCAAAAAGCTCAGCAGAGCTGAGTGATAAATCTCTATAGGTGATAATTCTCTGTAGGTGATAATTCTCTGTAGGTGTCAATACTACATTCTCTGCATGCACAGACCAATGATCTGCTGTTAGGGGAAAGACTGCAGCTGTGATTTAGGTGATTTAGGTGTGTTTTAGGCACACTGCTTCCCAAATATATTCATACCCATTCAACTTCTTCCCATTTTCTCACATTCAGACCACAAACTTTAGTGTATTCTAATGTATGCGATATATAAATAATTATTTTATATATATATATATATATATATATATAGGTTTGTTGCCCTTTAGGTGGTAAACCTTTACCCAGTCTCAAATCTGATGCAGACTTTAATAGGTTTTCTTTGATGTTTGCCCTTTACAACACCTTCTATCCTCCCATCAGCTCAGACCAACAATCCTTCGCCTGTTGAACAAAAGAATCTCCAAAGCAAGATACTGCCACTATCATGTGTCACCATGGTGATGGTGTGTTCAGACTGGCCTGCAGAGACATAATAACTTTTAACTGTGCCTTTCGTTTTTTCATAAAGGCAAGATTTGTGGAGTAAATGAATAACATATTTTCACACCTAACAGGTGGATCAATGCAGCTCCCCCAAATTTATCATAAACCTCTTTTTTTTCAATAATGCACCATGTTTTATAGATCTATCTAATTAATTCCTAATAAAATACATATAACGTTGTGATACTAATTAATATGAAACATGTGAAAAAGTTTAAAGGGTATAATTACTTTTGCAAATCTGTGTAACTTGGGATGAAGAACTCTCTATGCACATGTGCATATGTCTCACAGACACCAGAATAATTTTTCGTAGTTGTTGTTTCCAACCTTGCCTTTAGCACTAAACTATGTTTACTGTACTTTACATTTTTTTAGTCCTTTCCACATAAATTCCTGTCTGCTGCAATACAATTGGAGGAAGATTAGCTCAGGAAAAACTACCCATATGCTGTTTTTCTTAATTACCGGCCTCCAAAAGTGGTCTGTTATTTGATTATTCTAGGTTCACATATTTCCATCTAACCTATTTGCATCCACCAACAAGGCTTTGTTCTTTTTTTGAAGCAAGTATTTATTTAAAGTCAGTGCAGAGGAATTAATGTTGTTTACATGCAGCTATTTTAACCCTCATTCTGTTTTTTGTTTGAAAGAGCTTTGCACCCTACCTGATTAAATTAAGAGTTGTATATGTCTGCGCACTTGACTGATGCTCGTGGCGTTCTCTGTGTAAAGGCTGGAAGCCAGTCTGCTGGAACCATCACCGGACCATATGAGATCACCCTCTGCAGTGCTGACCTCTGGCTGACAGACAGCTCAGCGTTTGGCAGCAGGTGAATTTTTTTACATGACTCCAACTACTGCTAAAATATTGATGGCTTGTAGGGGCATGAGCGGAGTGAATATTTTTAGGTACTCTCTAGTCATCTCTACCCCCTCCCCCTTTTTGACGCCACACTAATGCATCTCTTCTGTTCCATTGAGCACATCGGCATGGCAGATTTCCCCAGCCTCAGTGGTGCATTGGACCAAAGCTTAATGCTCCAAGTTTGCTCGCCACCACTGCTGGGAAGCAAGGTAGAGAGTGGGAGTGAATAAGTAAAGTCCAGCCATGAGATCTAATTAAAACCAGGTTTACATGATTAATCAGCTATCGCCAGTCAATTAATGAAACTGATGCCACTTTTGCACCGTCCTGCGTAGACTCACTGACCTCCAGGTGGGGTTGCAAGACAAAAGAGTCTTCTGACTCGTCTTCCATCAAAGGAGAACACATTAGCATTTATAAACAAGCGCCTTCATTAACATTACAATTACACACCACATGGGCACATAATTGTGCTGGAGAGATAATGCTCTGCCTTGGAAAGGCTGGTCTTTGAAATCCTGCCTCACCTTAATTTTGCCAGGGAAAATGGAGTTTCTGATGGAAATGAGATAAAATTCTGTCACTAGGTGGGCTGCAGCAGAAGGTGGCAAGGGGGTCAGAGATGAGACACTCTATTATTCTTTAGAGTTTTTGTAGTTTCTATCACCAGTTTGCTCCATTTTCCTTTTCTATCGAAGAGCGACTGACTTTTGAAAACCATCCTTTTCAAATCCTTTGAATAAAAGCTGCCCACACCTCCCCCGCACACACACTCACAGACACACATACACACACCTTTAGATCTGTAATTTGCAAGGTGCCATTCTCCATCAAGGTCACTCGAGGTTTGTTTCCCTGCAGCCTCTCTCCATCTTTTTCCCATGAGATCTTGACTGAGGTGCCTCCAACTAAACGGCAATGCAGCTGTGCCATTGCCCCGCGAGATAAGGTCTGGTTGGCAGGGCCTTGCCGAATGATCGGTGGGATCCGCCCTGAAGGTCCTGGCAGATTTAGAGCAGAAGACCCAGAAAATTACAAGGTGAAGGAAAATATATTTGCACTTTGACGGATATTTTTTCTGTTTTTGCTTTTTTCTGTACAGTTATATGATGCCGATTGTTAGACTTATTGTGATAACAAATTCGAAACATTCCTTTTTAATTGTTTAACTTTTAAGACTGTAAGATGTTCTACAAACCAAAGATTAGATTAGATGAGCTTTATTGATCTCACAGCGGAGAAATTTACTGGTCACATATTGGCATAGTAATTAAAGAAGGTGCAAACAAGGAGGAAAAAGGTGCATTAAGAATAAACAATATCTATATACAGTATGTCAAGGTATGTACAGTATATCAAGATAAATAAGGATTAAGGTGCAAGTGTACATGTATCACACACAATGAAAAACAAAATAAAAATAAAAAAAATTAAAAAATACAAGGGAGTAACACAGATTTGAGGTGTCATATGTACAATGAGGATGGCTTATATACAGGTGGATTGACTTTTACATTAAAGTTTCATGTGAAAAATTTACTTTTCCCCAAAACAAAAATCTAGTTATGCCAACCTGGGAGAAAAGCAACATTTAGCAAACTGTTAATCACTCTTTTACATCGCTTTGGAGGAATGTTGCTCCACTCTTCTTCTTTTGGATGTTCTTTTAATCCACAATGAAACTTCTAGTCGCATCATTTTAATTAGCTTTAAATCGAGATGTTGACCAAGTAAGTAAAAACATTTTTCTTTTGCTTTTTAGAGGCAGACTTTCTGGTGCGAATTGGATCATTGTCCTGTTACATAACCCAGGTTAAATGGAGCTGCAGGTCACAAATTATTTTCAGCTTCAGAGCAGAATTCATGGTTCCACAAATGATTGTACGGCATCCAGGTTAGAACTAAAAAGCAACCCTACAGGATTGCACTATCACCACTTGTTTAGTAATTTTTTCCACAAGGCTTAGACTACTTTTTAGAAAATGAACACTTTTTTCTCATCAGTCCACATAATATANTGTCCCTCTTTAAAAAAAAAAAAACACCACCACAATGCAATGCCTATCCCGTATTTCACAGTTAGTATTTTGTCTGCAGGCTTACAAGCTTCTCATCTTTTCTTACAAATGTAAAAATAATGCTTGCGGCTAAATATTGCCTTTTCGGCCTAATCAGTTCACGTCTCCAAAAATTAGGTTTTCATCCCTGAGAGTATTTGTTAACTAATCTCAATTCTTTTGAATTAAGTTTAGAATAATGAGTTTGTCGTTTCTGAGAAGCATTACAGCCAAAGCTGATACAGAATTATTTCGTTATGGTAATAATATTCTCACCAGCTTCATTAAACACCATAAGATATTTTACTCGTTCTGGGGTCGATTCCATAGATAGCATCAAAATAAATTCATTACCTAGATATAAAACCTGTTTCCACTGCAAATAATATCATTGCAAATTATAGACAAGAATAATAATAATAATAAAAAAATTATATATATATATATAATATATTATATATATATATATATATATATATATATATTAATGTCTAAAATGAGCATCTGCTTCAAAATCTACACCTTTAAGCTCCACTAAAATAAATGGTAAAATCAGACAAGCCAAATGTCCTATGTAAAAAAGATTAAGAATTTTGTATCAAATAAC
The DNA here is from genome assembly GCF_000732505.1 of Cyprinodon variegatus. NCBI lineage: Eukaryota > Metazoa > Chordata > Actinopteri > Cyprinodontiformes > Cyprinodontidae > Cyprinodon > Cyprinodon variegatus. The sequence continues at coordinate 107,350 of NW_015150457.1, read as the reverse complement.
AAGAACTACATCTATTGAGTCAGTGTGAGTTTTAAAAAGGCAAGCACGGTGGTGGGAGGTTCATGCAAAGGGACTATTTCATTCCCAGTTGAAGTGATATATCACATAGGTGGAAGGAACAACAAAAATTGAGGAGGACTAATTCTATCAGCTATCTATCAGATAGATACAGATTTGATATTAAATAAAGCGCCATTACACTTCTGGAATTTTCCCGATTTCATTTATATAATTTGTGGTCTGCATAAATTTCTGCTTGTTGATGCCCTAAAAGAGCATTTATTAAAGTATCTTGTATATGCATATGTTTGATCCTGTAAAAATCATTTTCCCTCTGTTAGAACTAGATTATTGCGATAGACTGGCGACCTGTCCAAGGTGTACCCCGCCTCTTGCTCATAGACAGCTGGAGCGACCCTGCTTGGGATATGTGTGACGGAAAATGGATGGATGGAAAGAACTAGATTAGGAAATGATTCCACCAAAATGTATAAATTGGGCAACAAGTTCTTGTTTCTTTGTTGTCATATCAGATTATCTTAAGAAAGAAAGGTTCAATAATGAAGAAGAAGAAAAAAAACAATTATACTTATTCCCATGATCAACAGTACAATTAATTGTTTTGTTTTACTTCCAAAAGAAGGTTCTTTACATGAGATTTAACAGATTTAAATAGATTCTTCTATTCTATTTTGTAAAGCTTTGTCGGCTTGTTTATTGAAGAATGAGTGAGAGTCAATCAGAGAACACTCTAGACAATAAAAACCAAACAAAAATAGGCTGAAACCCATCAAAAAGCTCAGCAGAGCTGAGTGATAAATCTCTATAGGTGATAATTCTCTGTAGGTGATAATTCTCTGTAGGTGTCAATACTACATTCTCTGCATGCACAGACCAATGATCTGCTGTTAGGGGAAAGACTGCAGCTGTGATTTAGGTGATTTAGGTGTGTTTTAGGCACACTGCTTCCCAAATATATTCATACCCATTCAACTTCTTCCCATTTTCTCACATTCAGACCACAAACTTTAGTGTATTCTAATGTATGCGATATATAAATAATTATTTTATATATATATATATATATATATATATAGGTTTGTTGCCCTTTAGGTGGTAAACCTTTACCCAGTCTCAAATCTGATGCAGACTTTAATAGGTTTTCTTTGATGTTTGCCCTTTACAACACCTTCTATCCTCCCATCAGCTCAGACCAACAATCCTTCGCCTGTTGAACAAAAGAATCTCCAAAGCAAGATACTGCCACTATCATGTGTCACCATGGTGATGGTGTGTTCAGACTGGCCTGCAGAGACATAATAACTTTTAACTGTGCCTTTCGTTTTTTCATAAAGGCAAGATTTGTGGAGTAAATGAATAACATATTTTCACACCTAACAGGTGGATCAATGCAGCTCCCCCAAATTTATCATAAACCTCTTTTTTTCAATAATGCACCATGTTTTATAGGTCTATCTAATTAATTCCTAATAAAATACATATAACGTTGTGATACTAATTAATATGAAACATGTGAAAAAGTTTAAAGGGTATAATTACTTTTGCAAATCTGTGTAACTTGGGATGAAGAACTCTCTATGCACATGTGCATATGTCTCACAGACACCAGAATAATTTTTCGTAGTTGTTGTTTCCAACCTTGCCTTTAGCACTAAACTATGTTTACTGTACTTTACATTTTTTTAGTCCTTTCCACATAAATTCCTGTCTGCTGCAATACAATTGGAGGAAGATTAGCTCAGGAAAAACTACCCATATGCTGTTTTTCTTAATTACCGGCCTCCAAAAGTGGTCTGTTATTTGATTATTCTAGGTTCACATATTTCCATCTAACCTATTTGCATCCACCAACAAGGCTTTGTTCTTTTTTTGCAGGAGGTATTTATTCAAAGTCAGTGCAGAGGAATTAATGTTGTTTACATGCAGCTATTTTAACCCTCATTCTGTTTTTTGTTTGAAAGAGCTTTGCACCCTACCTGATTAAATTAAGAGTTGTATATGTCTGCGCACTTGACTGGTGCTCGTGGCGTTCTCTGTGTAAAGGCTGGAAGCCAGTCTGCTGGAACCATCACCGGACCATATGAGATCACCCTCTGCAGTGCTGACCTCTGGCTGACAGACAGCTCAGCGTTTGGCAGCAGGTGAATTTTTTTACATGACTCCAACTACTGCTAAAATATTGATGGCTTGTAGGGGCATGAGCGGAGTGAATATTTTTAGGTACTCTCTAGTCATCTCTACCCCCTCCCCCTTTTTGACGCCACACTAATGCATCTCTTCTGTTCCATTGAGCACATCGGCATGGCAGATTTCCCCAGCCTCAGTGGTGCATTGGACCAAAGCTTAATGCTCCAAGTTTGCTCGCCACCACTGCTGGGAAGCAGGGTAGAGAGTGGGAGTGAATAAGTAAAGTCCAGCCATGAGATCTAATTAAAACCAGGTTTACATGATTAATCAGCTATCGCCAGTCAATTAATGAAACTGATGCCACTTTTGCACCGTCCTGCGTAGACTCACTGACCTCCAGGTGGGGTTGCAAGACAAAAGAGTCTTCTGACTCGTCTTCCATCAAAGGAGAACACATTAGCATTTATAAACAAGCGCCTTCATTAACATTACAATTACACACCACATGGGCACATAATTGTGCTGGAGAGATAATGCTCTGCCTTGGAAAGGCTGGTCTTTGAAATCCTGCCTCACCTTAATTTTGCCAGGGAAAATGGAGTTTCTGATGGAAATGAGATAAAATTCTGTCACTAGGTGGGCTGCAGCAGAAGGTGGCAAGGGGGTCAGAGATGAGACACTCTATTATTCTTTAGAGTTTTTGTAGTTTCTATCACCAGTTTGCTCCATTTTCCTTTTCTATCGAAGAGCGACTGACTTTTGAAAACCATCCTTTTCAAATCCTTTGAATAAAAGCTGCCCACACCTCCCCCGCACACACACTCACAGACACACATACACACACCTTTAGATCTGTAATTTGCAAGGTGCCATTCTCCATCAAGGTCACTCGAGGTTTGTTTCCCTGCAGCCTCTCTCCATCTTTTTCCCATGAGATCTTGACTGAGGTGCCTCCAACTAAACGGCAATGCAGCTGTGCCATTGCCCCGCGAGATAAGGTCTGGTTGGCAGGGCCTTGCCGAATGATCGGTGGGATCCGCCCTGAAGGTCCTGGCAGATTTAGAGCAGAAGACCCAGAAAATTACAAGGTGAAGGAAAATATATTTGCACTTTGACGGATATTTTTTCTGTTTTTGCTTTTTTCTATACAGTTATATGATGCCGATTGTTAGACTTATTGTGATAACAAATTCGAAACATTCCTTTTTAATTGTTTAACTTTTAAGACTGTAAGATGTTCTACAAACCAAAGATTAGATTAGATGAGCTTTATTGATCTCACAGCGGAGAAATTTACTGGTCACATATTGGCATAGTAATTAAAGAAGGTGCAAACAAGGAGGAAAAAGGTGCATTAAGAATAAACAATATCTATATACAGTATGTCAAGGTATGTACAGTATATCAAGATAAATAAGGATTAAGGTGCAAGTGTACATGTATCACACACAATGAAAAACAAAATAAAAATAAAAAAAATTAAAAAATACAAGGGAGTAACACAGATTTGAGGTGTCATATGTACAATGAGGATGGCTTATATACAGGTGGATTGACTTTTACATTAAAGTTTCATGTGAAAAATTTACTTTTCCCCAAAACAAAAATCTAGTTATGCCAACCTGGGAGAAAAGCAACATTTAGCAAACTGTTAATCACTCTTTTACATCGCTTTGGAGGAATGTTGCTCCACTCTTCTTCTTTTGGATGTTCTTTTAATCCACAATGAAACTTCTAGTCGCATCATTTTAATTAGCTTTAAATCGAGATGTTGACCAAGTAAGTAAAAACATTTTTCTTTTGCTTTTTAGAGGCAGACTTTCTGGTGCGAATTGGATCATTGTCCTGTTACATAACCCAGGTTAAATGGAGCTGCAGGTCACAAATTATTTTCAGCTTCAGAGCAGAATTCATGGTTCCATAAATGATTGTACGGCATCCAGGTTAGAACTAAAAAGCAACCCTACAGGATTGCACTATCACCACTTGTTTAGTAATTTTTCCACAAGTCTTAGACTACTTTTTAGAAAATGAACACTTTTTTCTAATCAGTCCACATAATAGACATATTTTTAAATGTTTTGTTTCTTCCCAAAGTTGCGTTACTTTTAATTAAATGTGTAACAGTGTTTGTTCTTTTTAGTGAGAACTAGCTTTAACTTTGCAGCTCAACACTGCATGTATATTTTACCCCGTCTCTTTCTTACACTGATTTTGTTGCATTTTCTTACATGAAGCCTGTCCACTGAGGTAAAGGAAGGTTTTATTCTTTGTTCTTTTTTTTACTTTCTTATTGAGATGCAAATGCTGTGTTTGTGTAGTATTGCTAGGCTGACCATTCCTAATGAGGTTCTATGTGTTCACCATTTGTGGATAATTGGCTCTCTGGTATCCTAAAACCTTAAAATGCCTATGCTCCCATTCGACACCCAAAAATGTTAGTTACCTAATTTCTCAACTTTAATTTAAGACTTTAATACAGGATGTGATTTGTTACTTTTTTAATGTTTTTTTGTTTTGTCTACTTCATGCTGTGAGAAATGTGCTGTTTAAGCAATTTCTTGGTATGACAAATCTGAGAGTAATTAGCGGTGGGTTGTATAATTGAACCAGAAAATGTAGTTAGTCAGGATTATTTTACGACTGTACAAGGGTAAGGATATGTTTTTACACATGGCCAAATTGGTTTAGTTGTGACAAAATGCAAAAAAACAGAACAAATTGGTCAGGGAGCAAATCGTTCATCACAGCACTGTAGTTTAGTGGTGCTATTGCTATTCTTAAAAGTAAAACACATTTAAAAGACTCAGAAAATGTAATAAGAAAGTTGCCGGCTGTAAAACATACTGAGAGAGAATACTTCAGATGCTAAGCAGGTAGAGTTTAATGAGCTACATCAAAAGGCACAAAGAAGGTATAAATCTGCTGTTTACAAGCTGCCTGAAAAAGAACATTAACTTAAGAATTCATTGCTCATCCAGTGTGGGGCCTCCAACTGTGTTCTCCCTCCATGAGGCCAATTGTTGTGCACCCACTAAGTAATTAATATGTTTACCTCATTAGCTGATTGTGAAGAAGGAACCTCTGCCACACTCAAAACATGAACCTTTAGATGAAAGTTTTACCTCCTTCCACCTCCAGCAGAGCCTTCGTCAGCACACTTCCTGCCACACTGATCGCCTGGCAGACGTAAAAGCCTGAGTCTTCAGGGTGGATGTCAGTGATGATCAGCTCTCCGCTCATGGAAACCGAGTACCGACCAGATTGTGATGGTGGCTGACCAGGAAACAGCAGCATCTAAACACATCAATACACAAGCTGAGTATGAGAAGTCATATGGTTATAGATTCTGATAAGTAGACATTTTAAATGACAGAAAAATAGCTTGCTGATGCTTTTTTTCTGTTTCTAAAACAATTTTTTTCTGAATCCTCCTAATGAAGAAAACACTTCTATTTGAAATAGTATTTAAAGCCTTTAAGCATCATCATTTAAATCCGACCAGTGTGAAATATGCAAACAGACATTCGTGTCCTTTCATCTTTGCTGTATGAGTCAATGATAACATTTTTAACATTAACTTTAAAGCTCTGTCTTCAGCACGACAGCTAATCCAATTTTCTTCCAGGATTGCCCTGTCTTTGTCTTGACTCATATGTGGCTCCTAGTTCTGTTTACAGAGATCATTCCCACAGCATAATGCTGCCACCACAACGTGTCAAGGTTGTTTGCCTTCTTAGTCTTCTGTTACATAATGTTTTTTATGAAGCTTAAAACAAACAGCTCAGTTGAAAACCTATGTGACCAGAGCACCTTTTCCCAATGTTGTCCTTGGGAAAATGTTGTTGGCTGTTTTTCTTGGTCTCCATTTAACATTTTGTCTAAAAATCCTCTAAAAACATCACAGAACGTCTGGATTTCTACGATAAAGCCCAGTATAAAAGCTGCAGTTTATGCACTAGTCACACTTGAAGTGAATTTTTTACACTGATTAAAGTTTTTTAAAAGCGTCTCTTAAATAATAATAGTTTCTCAACATGGAGAAAATAAGAACTTTTCTAACTTTTAAATCTTTAATATCTAACAGATTAAATCTGTTTTACTTTGTTCTGTTTTTTTTTTTTTTCTGATGTAGTAAATTGTAAGAATGGGCTTAATCAGGGACGGGTGTTATTTATCATTAATACAGTTTTCCCCTTTGGCCATCTCCTAATAGTTCACAGATTCAAGATAAAGCTTGAAACTCCCAATTAGCTTTCCCTTTCTGTTTTTCATTTTACTTCATGTACCTACACAAGTTTCCACCTGAAACCTAATTAATTCAATCAAATCAAATCTAAATGAACACATAACCAGCATGCAAGGTGTGTTTGTTGATGATTCTCTGTACCAGATGTTTTCTGTCCTGTTTTTCTGTAACCAGCATGAATGTGAATGAGGGGGAAGGGATGCAACAGTCCATTCAGCCAACCGTTTCATTCCCCTAAGAGGCTTAGATCTCAGTAGATGGACTGAAGTTATAAGGTTACAGATAATCCTCCAAATAGAGTGAAAAAAGCAACAACCAAGCATTGCCAAAAGCATTAGCAGGCATGTGTATTTATAAATGTGTGGTGACAAAAAAAAATCTAATGTCTCCTACTGCAGTCAGTCCAAGTAGCTAATTGAGCTTATAGTTGGGAAAATGTAAAAGGAGAGCAGAGTTTGCCTTGAAGGAGCAATTTTGGCACCTGCTAAACCCTTCTTCATTCACCTACTTTATTTCTCTAGCTGCATACAGGGCATATTTCTGCCCACAGGGGGTTGTTGTGAGGCTGAGAGGATGAAGCTCCTCTTAATCTTTGGCTTTACTGCAGAAGCCTAAGGTTTGTGCCTGGTATTTGGAATTGTCAGTGATTTCCACCACCTTATTAAAGCTCCACTTCTAGCAGAGGAAAAAAAGGTTCTAAGCATGATGCTGCCACTCACTTTGGGTATGCCACACTATCCCTTAAAGCCAATTTATGCTTCTGACACATAGCCTCTGCAATCGTCAAATCTGTGTCCCCCCCCCCCGTGCAGAGGTTCAGCAACCGTGGTCGCGCACCTCCTGACTACGCTTTGGATGGTCGCAAACCCGTGCAGACGTCAAGCGGAAGTGCACAGACAAAAGGCAGCTGTGATTGGTCCTTGGTAAGCCTTTCCAGCTGTCTGTGTGGTCGTCCTTCTTGATTCGGTGCCGGGGCGCGCCATTTTTAAAAACCAAGGAACAACTACAATGGACAACTACGATGAAAGGTTAATCTAGAAGGTTCGGATGTACAACCACTTGTACGATGCTTCAGACAAACTATATATAAAGTTGCCAAAGTCTCTGAGAACTACTGGAGGGAGATCAGCCAGATCCTTGAGCGGGATCCAAAGGAGTGTTTACAAAGGTGAAAGAGACTGAGATATAAATACGTGAGGCAGCGCAGAAGTTCTCGGAAGTTCTCAAATAGGCTCCCCCTTGCACTTTGGCGGGAAACTGCTCCGCATCCCTTGACATTCCAGACCGACGGTGCAGAAGCATACCAGCAAACCTGGTTCGTGACCAGACCCAGGCGACATTTGATGTGTGTGGTTGCAGAAGTATAATCTGCCCTTTAGTCCACACAGTATGTTTAGAGTTGACAGCAGTGGTGGCTGATCAATCGAGGGCTTTAGGTCGCCGCCCCACCCACCCAATGACCTTGATTTAAATCAAACTATTTTGAATTTGATTAATATTCTTTTAAATCTGCAAGATTAACATTTAATCTTTAATGATGAGTAAAGCTGTTTAATTAGCTGTCGGATTGGTGATGTATTTCCGCCCTAGGGTGCAAAATCTTTGGCCATAGACTCTCGTTAAAAGTTGTACATGTGCAGTAGCTGCTTTGCAATACAGAAGTATAGGATTACTCAGGGTGCACGAGTGCTGCGCCCAGAGGTGACAGGAACTGATGTCACAGTCGTAGTGCAGCTGATCGACAGATCGAGTCGCGGAAGTGAAGTCCCTTAGAGCAAACTTACGAAGAGAAAGTGGAAGTGAAATCGTTTGGACCTGATCAGCCGAACATCAAAATTAATCAGCAGGAGACTATAAACTCTACTCTCTGATGTTTTTTGTTATTTTGTTTTGTTTCTGTGTTCCTTTCTGTTGTATCAGGTTGTAATATACCCCTTTTACCTTTATCGGACTAATGTACCTGTTTCTCTTTAAAATAATAAAAAAGTTGTTTACAAAAAAAATATATACATAAAGCTGACTAATAATTAAACTGGAACATCCGTTTAATAAAGCTGCCACTGACAGTACGATTTGTTTAGGTTTTGTATGCTCATGGTATATCTAATGCCTTGGACATCTTTTTGTACTTTTATTTTGACAGGTATATCCCTCTAAAGCACTTCACAGGCTTTTAATAATGTGGCCCAGGACACAAAAGTTTCCTGAAACCAATACACCAGGGGTCACCAACCTTTTTATGAACAGGGGCTACTTCATGGGTTCTGGGTCACAGGATGGGCTACTAATATTGACCTATGAACTGGAGGAGTCAGCGTTCACCTAAACTTCATAGATAATAAACATATTTCTATTGTTTCTTTACATTTCTAATTTGCCTCTAGATATTGTCATTTTGAAATCCCTGTAAATGCTTATATGTTTTAAATTATTGATATGATGAAACGCTCTATAAATGATAAAACATAACAGCAGCAGCAAAAAATAACATTCAAACTTAGTCCACTGGTAAGTTGTTCTGTTTTCATAAGATGCTGAGGGCACCCCATGTGGTCCTTGAGGGCCCCTTGTTGCCTGCGGGCATCACGTTGGTGACCCCTGTAATACACTATAGTCAGCTTTAATCAGAAGTATTGTAAATAATGGCAGATATTTCTAACTCCTATTTAATTATAACACAGTTTCAGAATTAACTAACTACATATTAATATATTTTTTACCTGAAAATTGTTGCTTGTTTTAATTAAGTAAAAAGTTTAAGTCACAGTAATGATGAGAAAAAAAGAGATTTGTCTTGCCTTGTCTTGTTTTTTTTACATGGTAAAACTTGGCATTTGAAGAAGGGTGGGGGCTGTAGACTATTTACATCCATAGATAAGTGTAAAAATGTGTGAAGCATTCGTGTCCTGAGAATGTGTTTTGAGGGGTGTGGACAACTTTAAAAAAAAAGTGTTGCGATGAAAGAAAAAGGGAGGTGTGAAACTGTTCTATTGATATGACAAACAATAGAGAGCTTGTAAAAATGTAGAACTAACACCAAAAAGAATAAAAGCAACTTCAAAATTTGACATTCACAAATATTTCCTTTTTTGTGTCTTACCTGGCTGCCCTCTTTCTGCCAGAAGATGGCAGGTGGAGGGTTTCCTGTGGTGCCACACTGGAAGGTTACACTCCTCCCTTGGGCAGCAATCTGGTCTCTGGGCTTTGCAGTAATCTGAGGAGGCACTGGAAGGAAAACAATGAGGTAATACTTATTAAGACTTGTACTTCTGATTAATTTCTAGTCTCTAGCATTAACAAAATGTAGGGGTTTTGCTTTCTAAAAAAATATGTTTTTCTATTGATACAGTTGCCATAAAAAGGCAGACTGGTCCCTTTAGGTCAGAGAGGAATCTATGCCTGAAGCAGAGAAGTCCAATTATCTTGATATGTTTTTTCAAGAGTGATGTTTTGCAAGATGGATGGATGGATTGGGGCTTGGTTTTTCTCCTGTCTGTGGAAGTAAACAAAACACTGAACCAAAAGGTAGAGCAGTCAGCCCAACTATCTAATTTTACCCACTGCCTTGAGATAGGGATCATAATAGAAAAAGACTGGATTCCAGATACTGAAACTTGCTTCTTTGACCAACTCAGCCTCGCACATCGGAAAGGATCTTTGTCATCCACTGAAAACAAATAGAGCTTCTCCTCCTTTGTTCCTGCTACTCTTAAATATCCTGAGAGCTCATCTGTAAATTTTATCTCACACATTCACTACTGGAACGTCGTCCCCCAGTAACCGTTTCCTCAGTCACTGTCATTATTGAGACTGGATATGATTTTAGGTTTTACTCAGTGTTGCTTCTAAAAGCTGAATTTAATCTAACCCGCACATCAAGAAAAGCCCCATAAAGGTAAAGATTAAAAATGGCAGTAAATGTCTAAAGTCCCACCCCCATCGAAGCTGTTTACTCTGATGTTAATCGATAAAACCCTCATTAGCTCTTAACAGGATGGAAGAATCTCTTTACCCCTCTGAGCCTTTTTGATCTAACTCCCCTCTCTCATGCCTCTCTGATTATTAATGAGAGAAACCACCTTAAGCTCAACTGAGGAGAAACATAAACATAACGGAAAGAGAAAACAGATCATCACCGCACAAACCTCTGCCATCCTGGTGACATTCATTACCAAGTTATATTAGGAAAGGTCTTAAAGAACTGCTGTTTTCCAGCTAGATCAGATCAATTGAACTGAATAATCCACGTCATTGTATCCTCCAAGGATTTACACTGACCACTGCTTTCTACATCCAGCTGAAATTATTGGCTCACAATTCCCACTGAATGTGGAGCTTTTCCATCTGCTCTACAGTTTCTCGACAGAGTTGCACATCTGCAATGCCAGAGGATAAATGAATCGACTAACATTAGTTTCTCTGGACTTTCTTAAGCACTATTGGCCGTAAAGAATTCCTCCAAACTAAAAGTAAAAAATCCACATTTGAAACATACCCAAATAATTAAAAACACTGGGACTACCGCCATGGAAACTGAGTCACTTGCATCAACAAGCTCAAAATAACAGGATTATATTTTTGTTTATTTACTTGAGAGGCTTTAGTGTCGGTGAACAATGTGATGTATAAAATGTTTCCTATTTTACTCACGTATAGTGCTACATAAATTCAACCTAATCAAAAATAGTTCTAAATTCACAAAGATTGAAACAAGATTCATAGTTTTTCTTTCTTTTACAGATTTGTCATCTCTATAGGAAAAAAAAAAGTTTAAGGGATGCACAGAGAAAAAGGCTTTTGACTGAAAGACTTCAATTTGGGTCAAACCACCTGAACAGATCCCTATCAGACGATGCTGACTGAAGTGAAGGTCCCAGAGTTAGTTATTTTCAGTATCACTAGTTAATAAACCTACAAAAGGAAGCCCAGATCTGCAAGTAAGCAGATAGACTTGTCTAGACTTTACTGCTATTATTATAGGTTAGAGTTGGCAACAGTCTGCAGATAGAAAGGAAGGCTGAATGTACTGTGTTGGAACAAAATGCTCTGTTTGATCACATCAGTCCCTGACGGAACATGCAACATGGTATAAAGATCTCTGGGTTAATATAAGCATTCTATAGGGAATAGTCAGAAATATTGATGTTTTATAAATCCTAGCAGCAATGACTTCCTAACAAAGCAAACTGTCTTTGTATCTGTGATAATAATAAAACCAGTTTCACAGCAAGTGATCTGTGTCTCTTACACAGACGTTGAGTGACATCTCATCTGCGTCTGAAATAAATCATCTAAAAATATTAGGGCAGGAAGGCGACTGAAACTATTTTAATTCTATTGGGATATTTTTTTAACTGAAAGTTCCTGAAAACAAGTTACTGTCAGATAAAGTCAGTGTGGGCAAGTAAAGATAATTAAAAAAACAAACCAATAATGATTTCTCTAATTATGTTTGTAACTTGGCCCCATTTATGTTATTTACATCTTTTTGATATTTTGTTATTTTTTTCTCTCAAAAAACAGATTACATTTTGCCTGGTTCAGAGTGAATTTCTGTGACAATATCCAAAGTTCATCAGGGATGAACATAATTCTAAATTTTTGTCAGTTTTATATAATTGAAACCCAACTGATTTTGAGTCATCTTCGCCTATTTAGTGTACTCAAATGGAAAAGCAAATTACTGAGGAACTGTAAGCCCAAATTACATGTGGGATACATCATTTGAAAGCTAACACCTTGTAGTTTCTGAAAATATAAATGAAAATAGGGTGACTAAAATGCAGCCTAAACTTAATCATTTCAAACATGACTCAAAATAGTTTTTTTTTTCTTCTCGAAAATAATTGGTTTTCTTTGAACAGCATAAATAAAGACATGCTTAAGAATAGGCACGTCTCATTCTATTACATTTGTTCTACATC
>NW_015150457.1:90457-94335 GCF_000732505.1 Cyprinodon variegatus | reverse complement strand
TATATATATATATATATATATATATATATGCTGGATTACTTTTAATCTGTGGACCCTTATGGTCCTAGCTTTTTCTCATATTTATATTTTGACATGCTGCTATATCTGTGTTAACTGTGCTTTGGTGCTCACTGTGTCCATAAAATGAACTTTGTGGTTGAATTGTGGAGAATCTAAGGTTTCTAACAATGTCAAACAAGCCTATATTGGTAAAAAATTTTACCGTTGGTAATTTTCATGCATTCTGAACCGTAAAATGGTAATGCGCAAAACATTCTGAAAATGCATAAAATGGGTCGCTCGCGACCCGGTGGGTTTTAACAGGATAAAATATTAACTGGCCCATATTGTTTCTTTTTATTGGATTTTAAAAGATCAAGTAATTTCAGATATAGACAAATTTAACCAATATATTGCAGCTAAATTACACTTGAGTTTTAAATTTTGAGTCTTTAGCACAAAATCTAATTTAGCTTTTTGATAAATATAAGAAAATATTCAGGGCTAATTAATATATGAGTATGATCAATTCCTAATAAAAATGCATAAACATTCTTTATCTTCAGAATAATTCTTTAAATTCTACAATTTTTAAACAATTTTACCCTATCACCATTTATTTACACACTTCAGTGTTTATGGAAAAGCCTTTATTACTGTTATGACAAAGATAATTACCAGGAGTAGCATTTTCTTATCTGTGCTCAGGTTGTGAGACACCTAAAGAACACTTTGTTAAAGATTTCTGTAAAAATAAAAGATAAAATAGACCAGCCACATCCAACATTCTTGATATTTGGATCAGAACCCCTTCTAATAATAAGGAACTGTTCCAGAAATGCTGTTAGCTGTTTTCATGTGAAAGTTACAAGGGGATAAAAAATGATCAGGGACAATTCTGGCAAGGATAACTACCTTGGCATGAAGCCGGGTACTAAAATTTCATCCAGGAGAACAGAGCAGCGGAGGCCCATTCAGAATGATGATGAAGATGCTCATATGCATTCTATATGCGAGTCAGTGTTACAAGTTGACGCCAAATCTTGCTCAATGTCCCGTTTTCATGGTGCACAAGACAATGCAGCTACTATTGCAGATTATGTTTCTGCATAACCAGTTTCTTGCTTAATTTTATAAAAATCATGAACTGCTTTGCTGTAAAATGTGAATGTTAATGATGCGCCCACAATGCGGAGGAGGGAGACCTGTCTAAGGTATACTTTTATTAACCAATCGTGCTGAAGAAAGATGTTAGAACCAACCACTTCATTAACATACTGCAGAAATGCGTTTATAAATAAATGTGGAAATTTAGAAATACAGAAATAAATGCATGGAAGAAATAAAAATAAGTACAACTAAATGATTGTAGAAATAAATCAATGTATAAATACACAAACAGGAGAAAATACACAAAAACATACATATATAGAGAAAAATAAGATAAAAAACAACAAAACACTTGGTCTTTTGATGACCAAAACATATTTAGTTTTTTATTCATGTATTTCATGTATTTATAGATTTATATGTGTATATATTTATTTTCATATTTATTAATTTTTTTGTCCCACACAGTTTAGCCAGATATAGTTCACTAGGTTCTGAGGGCCGAGGCAGCAGAGCCCATAGATGAATGTGGAAAGCTGCTGAGCATACCACTGAGGGAAACGCAGAGACAGAGCTAAATACGTGTAAAGAAGGATTTGTGCATGAGCACAGCCGGCAGAGATCAGTTTGTCAGAGTTAAGCGACCATCAGACATATATTTAGCAAGTGTGATTGAGATTTAAACTCTGCAGACCAGCCTCACTGCACGCTCTGATTGGTAACTGTAAACTGAAGTTAGTGGTACTAATGGGCAGCCAGCGGGTATTGCGTCCTGCCTCTAATTCTTTTAGAGTTACACAGTACCGGACCGTCCTGGCATAGCTTCACCCCTGCACCAAAGAGAGCACTGCTTATATAAGTTCTTAATAAAAGCTAACTTAGGTCACACATATATTAAAATGAGGATGTTGGTGCATAGCGCTGCTCATAGGTTGTTATAAAGGAGTCATAAACCAGAAATCTGAATTCTATTGTTAAAAAGTGCGTGTGGCTGTAACATAAAAAGCACATTTTATTTGTCTTTACAATAAAAATGTCCTCACTTTAAAGGCTGATTTCTCCCAGTATTTATGTTCACAAACACATGAGAATCCATCTTGTCCTGCTGTCGTCTCAATCATTTGAGAGAAGGAGTATTGACTAATCATGTTGCAGTATTATAGTATAGGGAAGGACACACAGCTATAACGAAAGGTTATAAGCCCACAGCAGAAACTAATTAAACTAACTAAAATAATTATGGCAGTACTGCTTTGATAAAGTGCTACAGATTCATCTTTAAAAGAAAAGCAGCAATGTTGCATTTTCTCCACCTTCTGATTGGCTAAAACCAAACTTAGGTAGGCGGGCAGTATGTCAATTATTCCTATCAGCTCGGAAAGTTCTACTGAATGTCCTTCCTTTACCCAAACAGATTCCATGAGAGCAAGCCTAGATTGATAACGTGTAGAACTAATCCAACAGTGCTATCGCTTTAGCATTCCAGGTGTTAAGAAAACGATGCACCGCAAAATTATACAAAACTGGCTTACATTGTTTTAGCTGATCTGTCTCCAGAAGGAACTTCATACTTTCTAAAGTTAATTTTTTTATTTATTCTTTGGAACAATTTTGCTTACTGTCACGTCAATGTTACATTAGCCAGTGGCTACATTGTTATAAGGTCAGTTCCCCATCATCAAACACAAAGTAAGAATGTACATGGAGACCCGCAAACTGTGATACAAAAGAGTTAATCAAAGGGTTTCTGGGGCGTCAAAGGCTTTTTTAGATCAGTCAGATAGAATAAATGTATGCCCAGTGCTTTAAATCCAGTGCAAGCAAAATATTTATTAGTTTTTTTTTATGTTTCATATTTTTGCTGAAATTGGCCAACTTTATTCAATGTTTAAACATTTTAAGAACATTTCAGATTCCTTATAGGACTATATTAATTTATCTTCTTTACTTACTTAACTGACATTTTCTCATTTACATCTTTTTCATCATCTTAGTAAACAAGATGTCACTTGTGTAGTTTTGAGAGACTAGGCTGATTAAATTTCCTTTTTTCAGCTGCTGCTCTGAGTTCATGAAGATGTCATTAATGTTTTGTCTAACAGTAGTGGAAGCAAAAGATTCCAAATAACATGAATATATAGAACAACGGTTAAGAGGAGATTGTGTGAATCAGGGCTCCTGCTAGGAAATCACTTCTGGGGACAGGCAACAAGCAAAAGAGAGTCGTTGGGCTGAAGAACGCAAAGAATGAAAATTAGACCAGTGGAAATCTGTGCTTTGGTCTGATGAGTCCAAATATGAGATCTTTGGTTCTAACCATCGTGTCTTTGTGCGACGCAGAAAGGTGAACGCATGGGGGAGGAGTGGGGTTGCTTTGCTGGTGACACTGTTGGGGGTTTATTCAAAATTGAAGAAATACTGAACAAGCATGGCTACCACAGTCTCTTGCAGCGCCATGCTATTCCATCTGGTTTGCGTTTTAGTTGGACCACCATCATTTATTTTTCGACAGGACAATGAACAAACACAACTCCAAGCTGTGTAAGGGCTACAGTATTTGACCAAGAAAGAGAGTGATAGGATGCTGCGCCAGATGACCTGGCCTCCACAATCACTGGATCTGAAACCAATTGAGATGTTTTAGGACTAGCTGGACAGCAGAGTGAAGAAAAAAGGGCCAACAAGTAATAAGCATCTCTGGGAACGCCTTCAAGACTGTTGGAAGACCATTTCAGGTGACTACCTCTTGAAGCTCATCAAGAGAATGC
>NW_015150457.1:66734-90215 GCF_000732505.1 Cyprinodon variegatus | reverse complement strand
TATATATATATATATATATATATATACATACAAGTGTGTGTGTGTATAACTTGGAATATTTTGCTTCCACTGAAGTTAGAGAAATAATTAATGACATCTGCATGAACTCCATGTATATATCTATACATTAGCTACATCAAACTTTTCATAACTTTATTTTCAGATCAAAAGTTAGTTAGAAGGGTCTAATATAGCTGTTGTGAAGACACATAAGACGTTGGCAGAAGACCATACATTCTTCAAACAAACAGAACCATGAAGATAAACACAGCAGACGGGTCAGGGATAAAGGTGTTCTATGAAATGACAGGCTTGAAAGGGAGAGATTATTGTTCAAAGAAGGAGCCAAGAGCTCTGTGTTAACTCTGGATAAGCTGCAGATATCCACAGCTAAAGATAGTGAATCTGTCAACGGGGCAACTATCAGATTTGAAATTCACTAATATGTCTGTTATATAAGCGTAGCAGTGAGAAACAAGCCTGTTGTTAAACAGGAGCCCTAAGAAGTTCAATTCAAAGTTTCCACAAGCTATAGAGAGGACATTACAAACATGTGGTGGAGGATTCATCAGATTGACATTTTGGCCCACATGCAAAACGCCCCTATTTCACCATGGACAGGAAAGCTAATAAAAGTTGATGGGAAGATGGGAAGTGTTTCATCAAACACAACGGTTGAAGAAACGCTGAAAAATATGAAAAAGTGTGAGCGGTACAATTACTTCTGCAAGGCAGAGTAGATTACCTTTTTTGTGCATTAATTCATACACTATTTTATTCTTTTTGTTAGCAAAAAGCTTTAATTTAGTTTTAAAAAGAAACCATTTTCATATATCTTAAAGTCCGCATGCTTATCTTTTATAAATTAGAGTAAAAACCACATCAAAGTAAAGCCACATCACTATTTAAGCCTAAAACATGAGTTGGATTCTGTTTAAAACACTTTCAGCTACATTTTGCAGTGCTTGTAGCTGCAACTGCAGGCAGGATTTGCACAGTGTCACATTATCCTGACACACTGCCGTGGACATGCCAGATATGTGTAGAAGGAGTCCTTAATCTGGAGTTAGACTGTCTGAGGCGCCTTATGCTAAATTGCCGAAAGAGACATGCTGTCAATGTGTCAGCACCTAATGGAGGGACTTATTTACACCATTAGGCATTGATTGCTGCTTTTAAAAACTATTCGGAATAAAGTGTAGAAATTATTTCTTGTTTTCTAAAATTGCTGAAAGACATAAATGCATTTTTTAGATCAGAATTAGATCCTGGGGAATGAGCCAAGTGGAATGATGATAGGGTTTGAAAAATGATGGAAAGAAATGGAAATCTAATGAAATGGATAAAACACTGAGCAACAAAAAAACAACATGCAGTGGGATGAAAAAGTGTTTAAAAAAAGAGCAGGAAAGAAGACTGGAGAGAAAACTGCTTGGGTTGGATTTCATTTGCTATGATAAAGGCATTAGTGGAGGAAGTCATATCAGACTATTCAAGCCAGGACACATGACGAGTGGGTGAAAAAAGGGCAGAGAGAGTTAGGTGGAGAGCAGAGGGAGATAAGGAGACAGGAAGAGAGAGGGAGAGTCATGTCTTATTAATACTGTGACTGCTCTCTGGCAGTGAGTGAAAGCACACATCCATCAAACATCTGTCAAACAGCGTAATCCATACGGTTTAACATAAGCTGCTGGCAACACCACTGGACAGGGACTCACATAGAATAAAAACACAGCAATCATCAGGACAAAAATAGTGGGAGCAGGATTTATATTAATACAGTTGACATGTGACCTCACAAGCCCCCGAGTTGAGAGCCCTTTATGCATACCCAAGTACATGTCTGCATGTGCTGTTATTGAATATGCATGTTGCATTTCTCACCATGGACCTGCAGCATGGCTGAAGCCTCTGTCTTTCCCACGCTGTTCTCAGATGTGCAGGTGTACATCCCTTCATCTTGCTCTTTCACGCGAAACAAACGGAGATTGTTGCCGTTGCGTATTTCAAATCTGTGGAGGAAGAAAGTGAGATAAAGGAAGGCCAACAGGGTGGACACAAAACATACTAACAGCACAAAGTGGACAAAAAGCAATCTGTTGGGAGAAACAGATAAGAGTCCGGGCCTGTAGTTCAAGCTCACATGACTCATTCAGTAAATACCAACCCTTACCCCCAACCCCAACTCTTTCCTGGGACCTCCTTGATTTATCCTACAGGGGCTGACTGTGCAGCTAAATTACTAGCTTTGCAACAGAGTAGAGATTGATTGATGCAGCTTTCTTAAGGCCGATGCAGATGCCAATTATTTTGACATCAGTCCATTTGATATGTGGTGCCAATTTTTGGGATGATTCTCAGGGCGGATTTTGCTTTTTCTTCTTACAATCACATGATAAAATGACACAATGATAAAAGCAAAACAAAAGCAGACATGCAAGTGAATGCAAGTAAAAATAGCTACCTCTCATGATAAATCTATACATGTATAAAAAAATCAAATAAAAAATTAATCATGGAAAGCTAACCGGGGGTCTCAAGGTATGGCTGCTTAATGTACGAATGGTTAATACACATGCACGTTATAAACTATAGCAACTAGCCCTGAAAGATTTCACCCAAAATCTAAATTGCAATTTTTCACCAAATACTGCGATTGCAATTTTCCTTTGCAGTAAGTAAAAGCATGTTGATGTTTCACTCCAGGGTTTCTGTGTTTTTATGACCTTGCAAGCTTGCTTTTCAAGGGTCCATTGTTGCAGCACTTGACTGTACCATTGCATGAAAAAAATCTTACTTCTACTAACATGCATGGATCTACATCCTAGCTGCAACTTTCTCTTCCCTTCTTTGTGGTAGCAAGCCCAAATTAAATGTATTACCACCACTTAAAGGTAAGTAGTTAGAAATGTATTTTCTTACTGTTGTTAAATGTAATTAATGTGAGTAAAAAAGGGGGCCTTTTCTAAATTGTGATTATATTGCAAAAAATCAATTAATTGCTCAGGTCTAATTCCGACTATCTATCCACCAATAATAGCGGACAGATAATGTATCAATCTATCTCTGCACCAGAATTACATTATCATGTTCTTAAGGACAATTTACCCATCTAATGACCCACCATCTTCACTGGTACATTCTTCATGTACCATGACATTCTTTTCAGACTTCAAACTTAATTAGATTCACACCCTTTTTCTCTAACATCGCATACATTATTTGCCTTGGAAAATCTCATATATATATATATCTATATATATCTAAATATATATAGATATATATATATCTATATATATTTATATATATTTATTTATAAAACCCTCTGCACTTCACCCATCCCCTTGGGGAGCAGTGGGCTGCCATTGTGTGGTGCCTAGGGAACAGTGTGGGGTTAAGGGTCTTGCTCAGGGACCTAGAGTGGCGGTCTTTGGGAGTCGGGCTTGATTTTGGGACCTCTGAATTCCAAACACATTGCCCCAACTACTAGACCACCACTCACCACAGTCAGCTAACTGACGTGTGTCTACCCAGGGCCAAATGACTCAGCAAGCTACCCACGTTAAAATCGCATCAGCTCTGATCAGCATGCTGTGGGAACACCAGAGCTTTTACTCTAGTTACGTGACACCATTGAACACAACATACGCACGTCAACACACCGTGCTAGATGCTTCTGATCTAACAAGCCAAAACAACTTTGTTTACATTTGATAAACATGGCGCAGCACTGTTAAGAGATTCAGCCAGATGAAAGATCGAGAAAATAAAGAATACTGACTACACTCTGGCTCCCATCCATGTTGCTCCCCATTATTTACTTCCCTGATTTCCGTCACACTGTCGACATCATCAGCGCCCACCCAGCGTGATGCTGTCATCAGACACGCAGTGGTGGGGGACAGTGGCCACGCAGCTTTCCAGCAGGGCGTCAGACTCTGCTTTTCAGTCAAATGGGAAAAGAGCCAAAACCAATTGTTAACCGGATTTATAAAACCTAGGTTTTCAGTTGGAAAGCGACTGAAACACCCAATGATCACTACTGATTTTATATGTATTACTATACCACCTGTTTTCATCATGCTTTTTAACATGCCTGCTTGGACTAAACAGACAGAGAGTCTCCCTTGGGTGACATGCCTTGGTCCCTGCCTTTCCTTTAATGCCCCACATCAAACTATTTCAGTCCTTTAATTG
Organism: Cyprinodon variegatus; assembly: GCF_000732505.1. Classification (NCBI taxonomy): domain Eukaryota; kingdom Metazoa; phylum Chordata; class Actinopteri; order Cyprinodontiformes; family Cyprinodontidae; genus Cyprinodon; species Cyprinodon variegatus. Next base: position 86,018 of record NW_015150457.1, on the reverse strand, counting down.
ATTCAGCTGGGGTTGATTATGACAATGAATAATGCCTAACCCTAAGCACCCAGCAGCCTATGCCATGCAGTGAGTATATGGTTAAAATGGGATAAAGACAATTAAGATGAAAACAGTAAACACTCTCATGCAGAAAGAAAGATACAAGTTTTATATTTCATAAAGTCATGAACAGAAATTAATCAATATTTTGAGTGTTTTTTTTTTTTATACTTCAACAAATAAATAAAAAAGACAGCAATGCTTATATAAAAGCTAGCAATCAAAGAGTAGTTTACATTGATAACACCTCTGCATCATGAATTATGTAAAAGCACAATTATGTATTTATTTACAACAAAAGAAAAAATAAATGACAAAACTTTTCACAGCCTCTTTCATTCCTTCTCATCCCCCCTTATCTCTGTAAGTCTCACCTCCCGCGAGGAAGTTCCCCTTCATCTCGCCGCCATCGCACAGTGGGAGCGGGGTCCCCGTGGACTTCACACAGGAAGTCCACCGTCTCTTCCTCCATGACCACCTGGTTTACTGGCCTCCGTACCAACACAGGACGTTCTGTAAACAACAAAAAATATAGTAAACTTGGTAATTCTAGAAAAAAGGTTTAAAAGCAAAACAACAGGAGTTTGTTTCATGTTTGAAAATATTTCATCCTTCATCCAAAGGCTTTTTCATTTCAAAGCTAATGAGCGAGTACTTCCAAGCTTTTGAGCTTTTAAAGGAAGCCATTCTGCATATCTAATTTAACATTCCATGGTGTATTTATTTTTGTATCCATCCAATATTAAAGGTTGGTTGATAATTGAATATGTCCATGTGGTAGAAGAAGAACAATAAAATGTAAGACACCTGTACTGTTTGTGACAGCTTTGAGAACTTATTGAGATTTACCGTAAACAACCAGCTCAGCAGGATCGCTGTCCCTCTCTCCGACCATGTTGGTGCCCACACAAACATACATGCCAGCATCACTCTTCCTGGTAGGGGAAATCATCAGCTTCCCCCCTCGCATCTGAAAAAATAATATCAGCATTGACTGAAAGGCCATTTTAGTTTTCCCTTAACTTCTCACATATCCTAGATATATTATTTCAACAATTGATAGCAGAAAAATCAATATTTGGTTAGGCTTCCTGGAATAAAATCAGAATATTTTATGTATAAGAAATGCCGCTTGATGCAGAGCAAACTGAGTATGTTAAGATACTTTCTTTGTTCATCTAATTTAAAAAGCAGACCTTATAGTATGCTCTTGGTGGATTGTTTTTTAGATGGAAACAGCTTCTCCGCCCTCAGACAGCCTCTGCCTAACTTTCCTAAAGTCAACTTTCAACAATCTTACACCCATCTACTGGTTTCACACATGAAGAGGCAGGACGACAGGGACACCGAGGATTCAGACATTTTCCAGTCCAGAGAATAACAACATGTCTGCTCTGAATTATAGTCTTTTGAAACTATTGTCTGTCTAAATGAGTATCTCTCCCTCTTGTATAACACATTCCTCCTTGACTTTGAATGTCAGAGCAGATATGATTCTCGAGGTAACAAAAGTAAGAAAAAAGTTTTACATTGCAGCAAGGATACATGGCCTTTAAAATGCATTAATAAAATGTGAAAAGTATATATTTGCCATCTCCTTACTTTCCTCTTGACACATTTTCATTGATGTTTTAAGGTGTTCATTATTTTCTTTTACTGCAGTAGATTTGATTAACTCAAAGGCAAACCAACTCAAATGAACTCATCCATAAAGTCCAGATTTGTGGAATTTACAATTAATACTTCCCATATCAGCACATTTGTGCACCTGAGCTGTGCTGGTATAATTGGTGTGTTACCATGGCGGTGCTCCAAGGCAGCAGCCAAGAGCATCTCCTCTCGACAATTTCACAAAATATTTTGCTTAAGATGAGACAAACTAGACATCAAACCCGCATCTGTGATCGCCAACGCCTGCTGGAGCTACGGTCACAGAATGTTTTAAATACTGACATTTTTTGACCGTTTAAAAAACTGCGGAGTGCTATAGATGTCAATAAAACAACAGCGGAAAATAATGGACAGAGGAAGAGATGCGCAGGACGGAGAAAGCGAGGGTGCAGAGGGAGGCTAACTGCCAAGCTAAAGAGAGATCCCCACAGACCGCCACTTCCATCAATCCTGCTCTCGAACGTCCGCTCGTTGGAAAACAAAATGGATGATTTGGACTCGAACTCTCTTCAAAAAGGAGATATGTAACTGCTGCGCCATCGTTCTGATGGGGTCTTGGCTGCGTCCAGCAGTACCGGACGGTGCTGTTGGCCTGGGGCTGATGCTGTACTGTACCGATGGAACCAAAGAGCTATGCGTGAATGGAGGCTCCTCTGATCGTCTGTTCCCAGGCACTCTTCGGCATCTAGAGGGGAAGCACAGCCCTGCACAGCCCCATATCCCCAGCCAGCTCCTTCCTTCCCTCTCCGAATTCCACACCTTGTCCAGCATCGTTTGTCACTACTAAACCTGCCGATGGCACCACTGCTGCTTCAACCACATCAGCCTCTTTAACCCAGGGGGCTACCACCCTCACAGCATCGTCATCATCGTCCTCTTCCTTCCCTGAGCCAGGAGAAGCAAGTGCTTCAGGAGCTGGAGTCAGTTGTAGCAGCTCAACAACAACTGCTGCTTACCTTATCAAGGCTGAACTTTAATAATTGAAATTCTCTAGAGAGATGTTCTAAACGAAATTTCTGTTTGTTTACACTGACAAAATAAATCTTTCTAAGTCTAATTAATAAAGTAGTGTTTAATTAAGCATTTAGACATTTATACAGACCAAGATGCGCTCATCTTTGGAGCTCAATCTGGCATTGTTGCGTTTCCAGAAGACAGAGGGCTCAGGATGCCCCCGTGGAGGTATGCACTCCAACACCGCCGGCTCTCCAGCAGCAACCACCACATCACTCGGAGCCTGCCGGAAATCATCTCTCAGGACTGAAAAAGAAAACAACACAAACTAAATTAGCCCGAAACGCTCTGTAGGCTTGGTGCATTTAAAACTCAGACAAGTAACCAACCAGGTGACTAGCAGTGTTATATCCTTTTTTTTTTTACAGCCTTGATCAATCTTCTTGTTTAGAACTGAGAAAATTCATTATTGCATGTGCGTGACTTCTCAAATCCCTTACAACATCCCTAATGTTTTCCCAACCCTGTGTCCTCCTATGCTGTCAGGGAGGGATGAATAATGCACATCTCTCAGCCCAACATGAAGTAAACAAATAATAATACAGCATTTATAATTTAGCACATGTGTGACTGAGCAAAAATTGGCCCTGTTCTGAAGAAAAGATTGTGTCTGATTTAATTTGCTCTCTTATAAATCTAGAGCACAGCTCCAACTTGAGTCAGCAGTAAATGAGAAAAATGATCCTCGTGAAGTTGGAGCAACCCTGCGGATGAGGACAGGATGAGAGGTTTGACACGGCGACCTCTGATATCCTCTAATCTTTGCCTGTGATTGACAGATGAAAGCCTCAGTGTGAACTGCGAACCGAGCCTTCTCAGGAGACCTCCTGCACAAATGGAAACTCATGCTTCAGACGCTGACAGGCTTACACTTTCAAACACAGACACGGTCACAGACAGAGGGCTGGCTCGTCCTGTCAGGCCTCAGCAGGGTTCTCTTTCTTTTTTCCAAACAAAGTGTATTATTTCAGACTAATCAATCACTGCAGTTTCCTTTTACACAATCATTAATAATTTAACAATCTCTTACTGATAAAAAGATAAAAGAGCTTCTGCTTTTTCAGTGATGTGAAATCTGTGTCTAAACCCTAAATGTTGATCCCTTTACAGCCCTTTCAATCAGTTGATCAAAGTGTTAGCTACATCGGGTTTGCACTCCATAACTGCCTCCAGCAGAGTCAGACTTTCCATTTATTCAGTCTTTTTTTCTGACTTGTTCTGGATGGCAGACTCAAGTGTCTGTAAGAGAGAAACACAGGTGGAATAATATTCAAAGAAAAAAAATAACCTTCCTGCTATTTGACTGCTGCACAAATGAGGCAATGGGTTCTTAGCTTTAACCTTTAGTAAGAAAAGACCTCATTTGGTATTCTGTCATGTGCAAATTATTCAGTGCCTTTTTAACTAAACTCTTTAATTTTGCTTTCTATAAAATGCAATGACACATGAAAGGTTATGAGAAATTAATGAATGAATAAATTACAACATTTCTTCTCTAATGTGACATTGGCAAAGAAAACTTGCCCTTTCGTGCTTCCAACATTAATCATTGTAGGGAAAATGGATGTTTTCCAGTGAAAAAAAGATTTTAGCACACATGCTTTGCACACCTCTACATAACCTATAATATCACATTACCTTTAAGAGTATATTGTTTTGAAATTAGCATTAAGATGCTTACTGTGACTCAAATAACTGAGCTTATCGCATCCTTTGTTTAATGCATGAACTTTACTAATGGTGTTAGTTTGCCCATCCGTTGCAGCTAGAGCAGCTTCAACCCTTCAAGAACGGCAGTCCAGGGGGTTTAGGAGTGGCTTATGGGAATATTTGACCATTCTTTCAGGACAGCATTTTTAAGGTTGAATGATGTTTTGAAAATCACACTCTTCCCTGAGGTCAGGACTATATGCAGGTCAGTCAAGATCCTCCACAGCAAACTTGCCCATCCATGTCTGGTCTTTGCACTGGTGTGAACTGATGTTGGAACAGGAGTTGGCATCCTCACCCTTGGTGTATGACATCAACATGTTTTTGATTTCTGCAGCATTCAGAATTATTTTTTACTGGATATAAAGGTCTAAATCTAAACACAAAGAAATAAACCAACAGCATAATCTCATTTGCACAAAATGCTCCACTTGAAAAATTGTCAGCCAACTTTTATTCTCTTGCTAATAGCTAAACCCAGACTCATTTACTGGATTGCAGCAGAGGCATAATTAGATATGCAGAGAACCCATCTTTGATGCTCTAGAGTCCAGGAGCAGTGTGATTTACACCACCTTATCCTTATTTTTGAATTGCACTTGCTGATGTAAGACCAGGATGTAGCTTCTTGTCAACAGAGACCCATCCCATTAAGCTCTCTGCAGACTGTTTTTTAACTAATGTGAAGGCTACATGAAATTTGGAAATTTCAGAAAGCTGTTGACAACTGCTGACTTGGCCTATGCTTTGTGATTTGAGCAAGCCAACAAATTTGCTGCTGATTTGCACTTGTTTGACTGTTTTAGGATGTCGCTTACAGCTGACAGAAAAATGTTCAAAAGGAAGAAAGCTTCAGGATCATTCTGAATGCATAGGTATACTCCTATCTAGGGATGCACGATATTGGGATTTTGGCCGATGTCCGATATGCCGATATTTTAAAACTCATGTAGCCAATAACCGATATCAATACCGATGTTAAAGCTGGACAAAAATAAGTAGTCATTGAAAATAGCAGTTTTGTTATCCATTTCTGAGACTTAAAAAAATAATATACTCAAATATATTTTCATATGCTTATATCAACTTGATTTTAAAAAAATCTATTTTACTTTCAAAATCTCGTGAAATTTCATCGTTCTTTTACAAACTCTTGTGATATTTTGCAAATTCTTGTGAGATTTTGTTAGTAAAATAGATCGATACCGCGTCAATATATCAACATATAAAATATGGCAAAATTTCGTGAATTTTCGGGGGATTTCGTAGCATAACGATGACATATAGCAATATTTCATTAGTAAAAGAGATTGATATGGTGTTTTTAAATGGCAATATATCAGCATATGAAGATATTGTGATAATTTAACGTATCAATATTTTTTCCCTCGTCTTTAGAAGTTTTTAAGTCTGCAAAAAATAAGTTTTTGAGGAAAAGAAGAAGAAGTAGTATTTTATTTTTTTTTTAGACTTTAGAAACTCAGAAGCTGATCAAATATCGGATTAAATATCGGTGGGGTGGCCGATGTCCGATATTCAGTTTTAAGGCCGATACAGGCCGATTCCGATAGGGGGCCGATTATATCATGCATCCCTACTCCTATCACTTTACCAACTAGGATTTATAGGTCTTGAGAGAAACTTGTTCTAAATGTTTGGCAATGGTCAATGATGCAAACAAAATGACATCAAAAGCATGTTGGTCACTACAAACATATGGTTTCTCTGTAACTTTATAATGGACATTAAATGAAATATTATTGTCGGATTTTTATTTAGGCTCTCTTTGGTTTAGAACATTTTACAGTATATTTAAATATAGCGGGTAAAATGGGTATTGAACATGCCACCATTTTTCTTAGTAAATATATTACATACAGTTCAACCAGATCGTACATTCAGATTGGTTCAGAGTTTTCTATCTAAGGAAAACCAGCTGATTGACACCAAGAATGCATGTAGTGACAGTGGATAGAGTATGGAATCAGAAAAACTTCTTGTGAGGTTATAGTCATTGCTGTAAGTCCCTAAACACTACATCCTTATGAGCTTTTTTCTGAGCTTATGTTTTGATCTTATTCATATAATTCATGGACTCTGTTTATGAACTTTGATTTTGTGGCAATTTTATAAGCAAATAATTGTTATGGCAACTACATCATGTTCTGCTGCTTTAATTGGTGGTGTCAGATAAGAGAGAAAGCAAAGTTGAAAAAAATCTTCCTGCATGTATAGAATTTCAAAGTAAAGAACTAATGAAAACAATATAAGGGTATATAAAATTCCATCTATTTCTTATTATAATGGCATAATACCACCCTGTTTCAATGACGTTAGGAGACCTACAAGGCTGCATCACAATGTATTTTTTTTAATCAGGGAGAGGTTGCAGAAGTTCAAACAATATATCTTAACAATAGAATAAACTGTGACAGCAGACATTTTTTAAACTTACAGGGCTAACAGAACTCCCAAGAAGCACTAAAAAACTGGGACTCATGTAGATTTTGTAAGGTGGAAAATAATATAATAAACCAACTTATGATAAATGTTCAACAGAAGAAAGTTTGATTCTGCCTTAAAACACTCGGATAGCTGAAATATACTGGTGTTATTTAAATAATGCCAAAAGGCTGAAACATTTTAGATGCAAATTAAAAACAACCAAAACAAAAAACAATGATCTGACAAAACTATCGATGACTCATATTGTTCTTTTACTTTATACATTTAAATATAAAATCTTTTGGAAAATATCTGCTAAATAAACCTGAAAGGCCTCATCAATATATAGATTCATAACCTGCTTGACATTATTAAATTTCTCATTAGTTCTCTAATTTTGTTCTATCAATATTCACTGTCAGATAACACTCTAAGGGCAGGTAATATGACCCTGTCGTTCAATCAGAGGAGTTTTCATATGCAAACATTTACCATAGAGAAGTGGAACTAAAACCTATCCTCACCGAACAGTCTGACCATCTTTACCAAAAATACAGCTCAAACAAGGGTGAACTAGACCAGTACAGGTGCAATGTCTAATTTATTGTATTAATGCTCAGCATATCTAAGAGGTTGTTTACAACCTATGCATGGGTCACACTACACATTCTTTTTCATTTTAAACACATCATTCGCTATCCTGCATATCTGGTCATGTTACAACTATAAAAATGACCAAATGTTAACAAAAGCAAACAGGAACAAATTATTGGTTTTGTAATTGTACAAACATAATACTAAAAAAAGGGGGGATACATTTATATTTAACTCCATGCTTTGCAGATGCATGCCATGCTGCTACAGCATATGTATCTGCAAGCGTTGTATTTCTTTAGACTAAAGATTGGACGTTGTCTGGGCAATTCTAGCTCATGAATAAAGCTGAACTAACATTTAGCTGTATATCTGAATATATGGAGTTGACCTGTTGGAAAATGAACCTTGTTATCAGTAACAGATCTGTTTCTAAGTATTCTTCTGGGATTGCCCTGTATTTAGTTCTGTCTATTCTACATTTCATTAAGCCTGTCTAGTTTCCTTAACCCTGCTGCACAAACTAATACCCAACATTGCAAGTGACACCAACATCGCCGTGTTTTGTGGTAGGAACAGCATTTTAAAAGGTATATTTTTCATCTGACCAGAGCAACTTCTACAGTACATGTTTTGTTTTTGTTTCTTGTTTGTTTTTACATTTTTTTATTTTGAATATGGTGCCCATTCATTAAGTGTTCTGAAAATAATTGGTGTGGAGTGCATGGCAAAGGTGAAAAGGGAGCAGTCAACCCTTTAAATGGACGTTTGGATGGATGTGTCAGACTGTTTTTGTTCTCTACATGCCTCCTTCTGCATGCTTGTAGTGTCCTTTGCATGGTTTGTTACCAGCTATAAACAGGACACCTTTTGTTTTTGAGTGCTTTCATCTTCTTCTCACAGAGGTGAGATTTTCAAGTAGTAACTCCCACCTGATCTGTGGATTTTTGCTGCTTTTCTAGAGCTACCATGGCTTATCCTTTTATCTATGATCTGTTTGACATGTTCTTTGAAATTGATGCATTTACCACCTTTTATCAGTGTAATGGAGAGCACTTTTTATTCGTTGATTTTTTTAATAGGTTACTGTTCTTTTTGATGCAACTAACAATATAATTTTTACAATTAATTGTTAATTACAATTATTAATTAACAATTAATTGTAAAAATTATAATAATAATTGGACTGCAAAGGTTCCTTAAAGAAGATTTTTAACAGAATTAAACCAGGGTGAAACTAAAACAGTTCTGGCATGTTGTAAGACATTTTTTTTTTTCATCTTAAATGCACAATGTACATATATATGTATATCTTTTATACAATTTTGTTTTAATAACTGTTCTAAGTTGGTTGCTCTGTCAGCTAAATACATGTTTTAGAGACTCTATACTCCTTTTAACAATTAATCAATTACAAAATTAGTTGACGATTATTTCCATAATTGATTAATCATGATTATTCCGACTTTCACTTTCATTTCACAATTGTGAACTACTTAGAGTTAATCTATCATATTAAACCACAGTAACCTACAATGATGTTTGCGGATGTAAAATTACATAAAATGGACAAGTTCATTTGGTATGAACACTTTTTCAAGGCACAGAATCTATAAAACCAAACATTTAAGCGCTGAAACACATGATTCTAGGAAACAGAGTTTATCCTGGCGATCATGGGGCTCAAAATTGTCTTTTAGGCCTAGTAAAAGTTAATGTGATCCTCTTCTACTGCAGCTTTAAATCTTGCCATTCCAAGTGACCAAATCGATCCTTCTCCACAGAAACAGAGAGAAAATAAGCCCCCATTCCTGAGGGGCTGCTGTCCGCAGTATCTTCACACACCTAATGCAGCTGGGTTTGCAGAGTAATCGCCTCTTGCTCAGCTCCATCCACACTGGACTCAGATACACAGCAGAGTTACCTCAGGGTAACTGCGGTTTAACCCCATTTCGGCACACACAAATCCTCACACTCCCCAAAGGCACTTTCTATGGGCTTAATCAATCGCAAAGCAGTCAAAATGACTTTCCGTCTTATTTTTGTGGGTACTATTTTGAGAGCACCTATACATTGTCATGCATTTAATAGTTCAGGGAGAAACAGATTAGAAAATCTAAAATATCTCATAATTTGTCATTTTATTTCTAAATTATATTTATTCCAATTAAATGGTGTTAGCCCAACAGAAAGGCCATCTGTGTTTCAAAACAATGAACAACAACAGTAGAAAGCTGATTAATTGCTGGGAATGAGCTAGTATCAGTTTGCAGGATTTATGAAAAATGACCAGGTGCATGACTTGTAACATAAAAAAGGTGATTAAAGCAATTAGGAAGGCAAATAGAATCATATACCTATAACGTAATAAACAACCGTGATAGTAAATAAAGAAAAAGGAGCGAATAAAGTTGAGACTATGAATATATGTATACAAATTTAAACCTTTTTGGGAGATATAAAAACCTAATATGACCCTTTTTACTGTAAAAATGTTAAGCCTCGCGATATTTCAAAACTGATGCTTGTGCACAATAAAAGCAGGATTTTTTTGGCAGTTGGTCTGTGACATAAATGTTTGGTTATAACAACCTAAAAACAAAAAATGCATGAGCATTTTCTTTGGAAAAGTACTTTTGCTTTTATTCAGTCTGGGAGGGGTTAAAAAATGCCAATGCCATTTTCCAACTATCTGAGATCCAACAATCTAAAATGAGGTTATTTAAATCAAAAACATTCAAGGCAGTTGACGACCTTCCTAGAAGTGGATGTCAAACAACCCAAAGACAATTTGCAAAAATAGCAAAGCTCCTCTATTTGCATGTTAAGTGTTACATTTAGAAGAAACCACAACGATTGAACAAGTACGACTTATTTGGAAGGACTGCCAGGAGAACGAGTCTTCTGTCTTGATAGAACATAGAAGCATGATTTAGGCTTGGTAATGAAGGTTGCATTAGGGTAAATGGAACAATCTCTTCTAGACAGATGGGATTTTAGAAAATGGATCTGTTGATACATCACACAGTTTAAACCATGAATACACACTTATTCATGGAGTTTATAATTACTTAAACAAAAGGTGTCTATCTAACCTGGATGCTCAAATGAAAATCAAACCACAACGGGAACTCAATAGCAGAATCACAGAAAAATAAATAATGAAGGTGTTTTAATGAATGGGTCATAACAGAGCTATGTGGAATTTAAGTCTAATCAGTTTGAATAAACAAAAAATTTGTTTCAAAGAGAATAACCCAAAGGATCCACCCAAATGTTACAAGAGAACCATCGTGCCATACATGAAACAACAAATAGAATAATTGAGCCTCATGCAACATTTTCTTATTCTTGTCATAAATGTGTCTTCCTTTTCCTCCTACCATGGGCTGCTACAACAGCACAATATCAGCAAATGTTCGTAACTTCAGTAAATGATCGTTATGCCGCCCACCTGTGCGTAGGTGAGCGTGTGTTACAGAGAAAATGAAATCTGCATAATTACCACCACAATAATGCCATATAAGGGGATTTCCCACACTCATCAGAAGGTGTTCATTCACAGAAATGGCAAAAATTGACAATTACTTCTACATAAAATAAATGTAGTCAGTTGGTGAAAAAAAAATTGGTTTGGATAAAATCAGTCTGATTATGCAAGACATCTGCTTCTGGAGCTCTTGTAAAATTATTTCTGTTATGATCTTGGCACTGAAAACTGGCTTAATTGCTCTTTCCATTTACCTGTCTAACGCTGCCCTGTTTCTCCTCACTGCTCATTTGATCCACATGCTCCTGCCTCTATTTAAACTGCTTGGTCCCAGCCATCAGTGCCAGATTATTTTTGAGCCTTTGGTGAAAGTTTTTCTAGCATTACTAATAGTGTTCTGATTGCCTGATCCTGACCCGTTTCTGTTTTGGGACCTTTGGGCCTGCCTGCCCCTTTTCTGATCTGTTTGCCTGACCTGTCTTTGGATTCAGTTGAATTCTACCGCGGACTGAACCTGGATCTGCCTCTTGACTTTGCCCTCTGGATTATTCAGCCTTCCTCTTTCATCTCCTCAGATCTGATCTCCTGTCAGTTCTGTGTTCTTCAAGCCTTCAGCATCTGGAACTCTGGACGGCATGCGCTGCGTCTTGTCAGCTGACCAGGTGGTGTCAACCCTATTCTCTGGGCACAGACTGAGCTCTAACCCATCTGTCGTTGATTTAATAAATGCCTTTTAATTTATTCCACTGCTTGAATACTGGGTCCCTCTGTTCTGACTCATTAAAAGTTCATACCAGAGAGAAGATTAATAATGAGAGAAAATTTGTGAAACCCGCATTTTATCTTAAATAATCTTTACGAATGATTTAGGAATGAATTTGTTTGTATGAACAGTTCTTGCATGTTGCTAAAAGTTTTTAGTGGATCAGTAGTATAGGCTTTCTCACATGGTTGTTTATATTTCGGCTATTTTTGTAACATGAATGTTACATTTTTTTATTTGTTTTCAGTTTGTTTTTGTTTTTTTAGTTTATGTTTAGATAATTATAGAGCCTGACAATATTTTTAGGTCATCCATACGTTGTTTTTTTTTCCTGCCATGATTACGGCATCATATATCAACAAAAATATCAAAGAGAAAGGAAGGTGCAGCTGCAGGACTATACGTTAAAACAGTTTATGATATGATCCTGCTGGTGATCCATTAACTAAGCATTCAGGGGAACGTATACTTTTATATACTTGACCTTATAATGATACTATAATACAAGCTTAACATAGAAGTCATTTAGGGGAGACTAACCACAACATTTAAAATTACAAAATAGGAACATGAACTAATTCAATTTTGATCTTTGTTAGCTGAATCTGATTACTGAGAAATTCAAATAATACCTTACAGGGTAGAGGCTGGACGGAAAGTTGTAAATTTCTCCAGCTGTCTATGTTTTGTCATTTTGAAATGACACGGCTGGTTGGTTGCAAATTTTTTTTCAGTTTATGAATTGTTAACCAGTTAGAGGGTTGGTCTAATCCCATTGTTATGATGCTGCACTGTCATAGCTAATGGAAGTATTGTCCACAGAGGACAGGGATTGATTTAATCCACCCATTGTCTGATTGCACTGATGGGGAATCTGAAACCACTCTGGGGACAAAAGCCTTAATGAGACAGTCCAGGTCATAACCACCTCAGTTTGGAAACAGGGATGATGTTTCGAGTATAAATAGACAGAGCAGTGTAATATGAATAAACATCCATTGGTTTCATATAAACCGTAGCAGCTGATTTATTCACTTTTTTTTTTTAGAAATTCATCACAAACCGGTGAATCACCTCCAACCAGGAGCATATAAACCTGCAAAGTCTCTTCAGCGAGGAAACAATAAGCAGGAAAAGACAGAAAATCCCCAACACAGCACTTTGCCTCCTTTATAATCCCTCATCAGGAGTAAGAGGAACATCTGGCTCCTAAGCCTTTTAAGCAACTTTTATTTTTCATTTGCCCTACTTTATTTTTATCCTTCCACACCATGTGACTGCCTGCCTTCTGATATGGACAGGAATGTTCACGTTCTTGATTCTGAGGCAGGCACCACTACAGGTTTATTCCCTCTTCTATTGCACTGCAAAAAACCTTGGGAAACGATGGAAACCGATTTTTGTCCGCTCCAAATGCCTCATTATTTTGCTTCCACAACAGTTAGACACCTCAGCCAGTTACTGGCAGCTTACAATGAAATGCAGAGACAATAAACCCCAAAACATATAGAATAATGACTGCTGATGGCGTCTCTGAATAAAGTAAATCCCACATACTATTCTGTGTACGGCACAGTATTTTCTGTCACTAGGCATTTATCATTGACACTGCAAGAGACACATTTTATGGATATGAAAAATGCTTTGAAGCATTGGAAGAATAACGTTACCTCTTAATTTAATTTGCTCAAAATTAAAACATTTAATTTAAGAACTTGAATTCTTGTTTACTTAAAGGTCAGGAGTAAAGGAACAATTTCTTTCTAAATAATTTTCTCAAAATTAATTTTAAGATTTGAAATTTTTATATGATCTATGTTAGTTTTTTATGTAAATAAAAAAGTTATAAAAAATATATAACTTCTTAAATCATTGTTGTAATCAAATTGATAACAACTCAAATTTTATTCTAAAAAATAAATTGATAAAATACATAAAAACTAAACTAAAATGAAAAATAATGAAACATGTATAAATAAAAACATAGTAGATACAAACATAATAGAATATATATATAGATATATATATAAAAAATAGATGTAAAAAAGAAATAACAGAGAAAATAAAAAACTGAACAAGTCAAAAAAGGCTGGGTTTATGTCTTTTTCTGAACCTGAAGTACGAGCTATTCAAAATAAATTATGCAAGCTGTGGATTTAGGAATCTATAAAATCTGTCTTCAGTATATCGGCTTTTCCAATTTATTCCATGTCCAACTCAGAGAACAAAGGGAAACAAATTAAGCAATGAACATTTAAGCTTCTCAGATTGTTCATTATAATCTGAATGTATTAAATCCTCTTGATCTCTGTGATAAGATTTATCCAATGAAGGTATGAAGGACTGTATTTAAACATTGTTCATTTCCCAGAAGCTCAGAACAACAATAAAAAAAAAGGAAGATTGCAGGTGGCTTGATTTAATCCATAATCAAGGAACACATGCAAAAACCTATTGGACACATGTAACATTCAGAAAGACCCATGTCTATCCTAAACTACATAATAAAATGTTTCTATATTCAATTCAGAAAAACAAGCATGAGCCAATGGATCTATAAAAGAAAGCAGCAATTATTTCTTGGAAACAGCGGGTGGATTTTTGGAGCAAAAGAAATTCTTTATAAGACACAAACAGAACATATCTGTTTCTAGGCATTCTTCACTGACGTTAGTTTTACAAAAAACAGAGATTTCTGTGGTCTTTAATTCTAAAAAAACAATTTCAGATAGTTTGTTTGACTTTCTGAATAGTGTTGAGAAAAAAAAGATCAAAACTTGAATCAAGAGAAGCTTGTAAGTGATGCCGCAACTTCTGCAGAAACTGAAAATGCATTGTAAATCAACAACATGGCCAAAATAAATACTCTGTTGTTATTCTACTGGGAACTATATCTGCGGTGTACCATTTTGTATTGTTTTTTTTCTCCGTGATTTTTCTAAAACAGTACACTGATAATTAGACTTTATGCAAATTTAGAGATTTGCATACAATGAGAGCTAGAAAAGCCCAGAAGATAACGCCAGGACTTTTTGAAGAATTAACTACTTGAAAATCATTGTGGATTGTTTGGCTGTAGTAAAGTCTAATGTGCTTCACAAATTAAACAGCATCATGAAGACTTTTAAAACTAATTAAAAATCACAAAAGAAGCAACAGGAGAAGATTAAGATTGAGCACAGGTGGGACTTCCACTTACTGACATACTGAGCATAATATCTTATTTGGTAATAAAAAGTCAATGTTTTTAAGCAGCTATCACAGAGCCCTCCTCTAAGTCTAATAGAAAATTGGTAGAAATAGCTAAAAATATGTTTGTGAGCAACCTGATCTAGGAATTCAATTAAAACATTTCAGTAACAAGGGATGGGCAAACATTCCAACAAACTATTATGGGAAACCAGTGGAAGTGTTGAACCCGAGTCATAAACCTAAAAATTTTAAGTCTATCAAAAATATCAATTAAATCTATATAAGCTTCATATTTTGAGGAAAGCTAAGAACATCTATATTCATTATCTGTAATCTAAGGTCTACAAATGATAATGTTAAGCCTTACTGACCTTTGAAAATTAAAGTTTAACATTTTTTATTAAAAAAATTAGACTAAAATGAGGAGGAACAAAACAAGGTACATAAAAAGAGTCTTCATTTGACATTTTTGTATCTGATCCTCCAAGTGGAAATCTTAGATGCAAAAAAATTGCAGCTGGATTGTTTATAATTCCCAAATGTAACTTTTTTAATACAGATTTCTGATATTTAACTGATATTTGACTTTTAAAAAGTGAGAAAGTCCCTATGACCTCCATCAAATAAAGATTAGGTAAATCTGGTTAAAAAATAAGGTATGTCTAGATGCATATAAACATATACAATGTGTAACAATGGTGAAATATCTAAAAAAAAAGTGAAACATAGTTACCCTCCAATTTGAACCCCAAAGTTTTCCAAATTGGATGTTTTTTTTTTTTTTTTGAGCAGCCCAAAGAACATAAGTGCTTCCCGTCACCACCCACAGCTCACCCCTCATCCTGCAAACTTCACATTGTGATGATGTAATGAAAATGAAACTCTCTTTTGGAAACTCTAGGGGTTGTTTTAAATTTATGAAACCTCCACAAGTTAAAAAATTTATTACAGAAAGAGCAAACACCCGCCATTTCCTCTGTTACAGGCACTTAAAATAATGCTGGGAGGAAAAAGTACTTTACTCGCTCCATGGTAGTTTTTCTTTTACCTCAGGGGAGAACAGCCATTTGATGTGAGGTAATAACATCCTACGTTATCTTTATTTCAAAGAGTTAACGTGGCATTTTTGGACTTTATATGGTTTTGTGAACTACCAGTAATCATGAACAGCTATTAAGCCTGCACAACTCACTTTGTGATCCTTTCTTTGGCCCACAGATGATATCTGAAAAATGTCCGTTATGAAGGACCAGGGAACATGTGGGGTGTTGAGGGCTAGGCATGGTCTAAGCTGTGGTGACAGATGGATTGACAGTGACACAAACATGGGGGCGATCAGAGATGATTGTTTGCAAAAATCAGAATGTCAAAAAGTAAAAAAAAATATATGTATATTCTGGTCTAACAGCAACATTCACATATCAGGATGTAACATCCCTCCACTGTATTCCCTATAGAGAGGAAAAGGGGGAGCTGGAGGAAGGTTCTGTAGAGGCCAGTTGCCCTGAGCCGTACAAATTTGTGCAACTGACTCTAGAGATTCCTTTAAAATTCACAGTTTTTTTTCCCTGACCCGCCTGTCTGCTGTGTCTCTTCGTCTTTGTGATACCTTTTTTTCCCCCAAAAATGTTCTCTAACAAACCTGTGATGCCTTAACAGAACAGTTTTATAAATAATTACATCAATCTACACAAAGGAGGACTATATTTCTTCATTTGGGTGATTTCAAGGCACAGCTTGCTTCCCTACATACTTTTTTTTACAGTACTGAGAGAAAATTAGTCGACTTGTAAAAAACACAACTCATTAAAGACCTACCCTACTCACATGTCCATCTGACCACTCCACAGTTTAGAGCTTGTAGCCAATTTGTCCTTTCAAACTTGTGTCAAAAGAAGTTCATTGCTTTGGCACAAAACACTAGCTGTACATCCATTTTGCTTTAAGTGTTTCAGGTGGGTGAGGAAAAGCAGATGATACGAATAATTATTGCTGGGATGTTTACCTGGCTTCAAAAGGACTCAAATGAATTAAGTGAATGATAACAGCAGAACTCTAAACAGTCCTTCCCTCCATAAGGAAATACAGGTCACCCTCAGCATGCTGACATTAGTGCATCCAACTGGGAACATTGAGCAGAAAAACACTTAAGGAGAGCCATTTCATTCAATATGATATAAATAAACAAATACATAAATAAATACTGATATTGATGGATTGTCAATAAATAGTCCATCAAATAAATGAATATCCACATGAAATAAGAAAATATGTAAACATAATTTGTACCTTATTTTATTATATTGCAAGATTTTTATTTATTCAAAGATGTATTAATTGGATTATTTATTTATTTCATAATAGAGTATTCATTTTTGGTACTTTTACTTTGTAAAGCTACTTTACATATTAAGTGTCCTTTATTTTTTGTGAAAGTCATCTTGTTTTTAGTGTGAGGCATTTGCACGGGAAACTCAAAGGCTGAGATTTTGCTTACATCTCCCAGAGATGATATTAACTGGCTGCGCATCAATTCACAATGGAATGCATGATGTGATCCATTTGCATCTGATATTACTCCTTTTCTTTAGCCTAGGCAAAATGCTACAAAGGGGATCAGGATCATTTTTCATGTCTTTGTTGTTTTTGTATTTATCGTTTTTCATGTTTTTTCATTTATTCAGAGTGTTGCTTCAGCAGTGGGTAACTGCATGTGAAAATCATGCTTTGCTGTGTTTTCTTTTGTCAACAACAGTAAAAATAAATCAAACTTTTTTTTTTTCAACTTCTCTGAGTGTGCTACGTAGAGGGGGAGAAGAGATGGTCATAGTGCAGCTGTCTCCTGACTTTTTAAGAAACAGCGGAAACAGCTGAAGCAGAAAACAAATGTTCAAATTAGAACGCAGAGTGCAGATGAGGCCCAAAATATGCAGCTCAAGGGCTTTAATCACATTTTTGAATAAAGTAATGTTGTTAAAAAAAAGTTCAAATGACGTGCCTTTACATGTAAACTTTGACATGTTTTACATGTTTTTTCTTAGCCATTTTGTGTTCATCAACTTGTGGCTTTGCTAGTGTAGTTTTTTTCTTCAAAACTCAATATCATAATGGGCTCATGGAGGGAGTGGAACCATTTTTTTCTTGAGCAAAATGATTTGCATTGCTTATATCTAATTATATGCTTTACCTATTTTTAATTTAAATATGAAGTTATGATGATTGGCTATTAGGACCTGATTATATGGCTAAAACACAAGCTTTATTACAAATATTTTGCCAAATTTCTAAAACATCTCAAATAAAGCATGTCAAAATCTTTTTCTATTTTCGATGGAACTACATAAAACCAAGAATGCCAGTCAGTGACAAATGATGTAATCACAGACTATGAAATACTGAAATATTTGTTGCGGCGAACGCCCCCTTTTGTTTACATCAGCTGTTTGAGCGTGAAAACGCAGCTTACCTGCGTACAATCAATCAGTCAATCAAAAGAAAGTGAGACAAGCTTCCTAGTTTGAGTAGAGGATCGCAGCATGAATTAAAAGGCCTGCCGTTCTATTCGGGCAGTGGAAGAAGCTGTGCAAAGTTTGTATTAAGGAAGTGAAGGACTGAACAGACAGCCGGTAAGCTTGCGTTTAAAGCTGTTGTGAATAGAATGTATGTGCTGCGCTGATGAGGCGGGAAATGTTTGTTTGTAGTGTTGTTAAGCTTATAAATACTCACACGGTGCATCATGAAAATGCTGGCTTGTAAGGCTTCTTGAAGCTTGCTTAATTTAGTTGGAGAAATGTTGGTGTAACTTGTTTTCAGTGATTTGTTTGAAGTTGCGGTTAAAACGGTCCAGCTTAATGTGTTTGTGAAACTGTTGCACGGGGTAATTTCTGCAACTTTCTTCTGTGTGTGATTAAAATGGACTTTTAGTATTCCGCAGTTAAAATGAAATTTCATAGGCTACGTTATGCATATTTAAAACAAACTAAAAATTACTCACTGGTTATTTACTATTGCTATTGAAGAATTCGTGTAATCTATGGGGTTAAAAAACCTGCATAAATCCACTTCCGTTAAAATGTTTTAATACGTTTTTTGATGCATTTTTTATGATAATTAAAACATAAATGGTCTTAACTTAAAATTAAAAACAGTCTATTTTCATAAATATATGTAATGATACATTTCTCAGAACTATTACAATGTGCAATATGGTAAATGCTTTGTTTGGTTTCATTTCTTTTAAAGATTTTTCACCTGCTTAATTAAATGATTATCTGTAAACAACACAAGAAGAAAAAATTTAAAAAAAGGAAAAAATGAAACAACAGTTTGGTCATTGAGTGGAACCCAGTTTAATGTTCAGCTT
>NW_015150457.1:47268-66654 GCF_000732505.1 Cyprinodon variegatus | reverse complement strand
TTAAAAGTCAAATGGCTGTTGTTGAATTCAATATATTGAAATCAAATATTGCCTACCCCTATTGCCTATTATAGTTATCATATTTTCACTACCCATTATTGTGGAGTCTCTCCCTGTACTTGGTCGCAGAGAAGAATGTTCCTGGTTTGAGAAAAAATTAAACCAGGTGAAACTAAACTTTTCCACTTGAGGAGTTCTGGATAGAGTACATTGCCAGGCGAAAATCTTGCAAAACTTATATTTATTTTTTACAATATTGTTATAATTACTGCTCTAAGTGGGTTGCTTTGTGTTTTTCTACAACAAAAGATAACAATAAAATGCTCCGATATTCATATGTTTATTTTGCATATGTAGAAAACTAACATTTCTTTAATTCTTGTAAGGCTAAACATTTCTCATTGTCTGTTATCCAACTGTGAAAGACCTCCAATTTATTATCCTGAACAGAAGAGGCAAAGACAAGATAAACAAAAATGTTTTTGTTACCCTGTGGTGTGCTGAAATATCATTTCTGTCTGCCCTGGCATTAGAAAAGTATGCTCAGAAACTTAAAGGAAAACATTGAGACATTTTCTCAACATGAAGTCTCTGCAATCTGCAATTACAAACAACACCCTGCAGTTCGGCAAAATAAGTCTCGTTTCTGCAGTAATTATAAGAAAAGAATCACAAAGCTGCAAGTGTGAGGCAGTGTAAAAGTCTTAGTCACGCTTCCTCATACATTATGCACCATTCACCAGCAAGAATGAATTACTCATGTTGTTAAAAGCAGGTTAGCATCTCCTGATCCCTGATCTGAGCCGAACAGCTGAACAGATGCATCGGTATTAATTACTGCTCATTGGGTGTTTAGAGCTCTTCCTCCTCCCACCTGTTGTTTCTCAGACCCTCGCCTCACACATTTTTGCAAGACCACCAGCTTTAACCGGCCTGTCATTAACACTCCATACCCCCCTTCCCCCAATCAAGCTCCCTTGTCTAATTGGGTCACTATCTACCCCACAGTCAGCACAACCTCACACCGAGTAGAAGAGGACAGTGGGACCACCACTGTTCTGTCTTAACATATGTCCTGGATGGCTGCAGGCACAGAGATTAGAACAAAACAGGCACTTATTAATGTCGTCGGTCACTGCGTGCCTGCAGGTGAATCATCCCCATTTCCATATCAGTGTGCTATAATATGCAGCAAGAAAAAAAGCTAAATTTAATCATCAACAATTCAAACGAGGCAATATGACAGGATCCATATTATATCTGCTTCCAGAGCTGCACAGGCTTGTGGCTCCGGATATATATTATATCTGCAGAGCGTGGCTTTATTTTAGGACACAGCTGCTGATGGGGTCAGTCAGCCATTAGACTACACACAAACACACACAGAGACACATTCACTATTTGGTAAGTAAAACCTCAGCATGGTGGGAGATAAGAACAGGCTCAAATTGGTGTTTTGTGTTTTTAACGTGGACAATTCGACCTTGCTAATCTGTTTTGCTCCGTCGCCTAATCAACTCACTGACTAATCCATTCCCTCATGCCAAGAAGGGCTGCAGTTCAGCCCGAGGACGAGCCACACTGGCACAATTAGCAGGAAGGAAAGACAATGGCACGTGCCCCAGCTCTTTCTCCAAGATATGAGAAGGCTCACACTGCTCAGCAGCAGACATAAATTCAACAACAGAGGCTAAGATACATGTGCTTTATCATAATTTGAGACACTGGAGATGTGCTCCTCTCCAACTTATCACATATTTGTCAATATTTAGGCCAAATTACCCAATATAATTGATTGGTTAAGGCTTAGTAAGGCTTTAATTATAAAAATCACTGCACTTTCCAATTTAAGTTAGACCAAGTGTTGAAACCTGCTTGTTCAGCACAGATAGTCATCTTGTTTAGAGTACCATAAAGCCTTCTTTTTCTCCTGAACAAATCACAGCAGAGATGCAATGCAGACCCCTTTTTGAGCCTTAAAATCTTATAATGGAACGTGCTGGATCTGAAATTTCAAAAATATATCAGCGATGAAGCAAAACTCTGTAACTTCTAGACCTTTATTTTCTAGTGTTTAGCGCCTGAAAGCTACTGGCATGGCTGCACTTCTGCAAAATCAGTGCCGTGTTTTTAGAATCTGAAAGCAGAGAACTTTGGACCAGCAGACTAAAGGGCCGGTTACCCTCCCGCAGCAGTGTGTCGCAGTGAGCTTGTCGCAGATATTTTTGATTTATGTCCAATATTGAAGCGTGGTCTGCGAAATGTTTATCCATGCCACAACCCAAGAGGGACAATCATGAGCTAGCTGTGGGTCTAGATATGGCCGAGACGGTGAGGAAGTGGGGGCAAGTTTGTGCGACAATGGAGGGACATGCGGGTGAATTAGAGAGGGGATCCAGGAGGAAAAAGGGTCCCAGCACACCTAGCTATTCTAGCTGGTTCATCTTCACAAGTCGTTTTCCACAATGACGGTCATACATAAGTTACCATACAGGAAATACGCATAGTGTAGAGTGGATGTAGATTTGCAGTCACATACAATTTTGGAGAGGTGCAGCAGAGTGTCTGATGCAGGGGCGGAGGAACATTTGCGCTCACTGCAACACACACGCAGATGACCTGGTTTCTGAGTATAAATCAGCCTTAAAGGAATAGTACAGCCAAAACATGATTAGCCTTCATTTTCTACTCACCCCCATGCTGAACAACACTCTGGAGTACTTTTTTGATATCTCAAATGCATCTGGAGATCTGGGAGGCTTCTTGCTGTCTGCTGACATTCAAATAATGGAGGTCTATGGTGCCCGAGGCAGAAAGGTCCATAAAAGTCCACAAAAAACATGTCAATATTCCTCCATACTGCTCGTCCAATGTATTCCAAGTGTCCTGAGTGGGTAGCATCCAGAATTTACTCGAAACGAAGTCATTTAGAATGTTTTTAGAGCATAAACAGTAGTGTATAGGATTTCCTGAAAGCGCGCACATGCGCGCTCACAACGCTACGGAAGCCGGCAGACCAAGCCAGATGAAAGTGCGCATTCAGCGTCTGCTCTGCCAATAATGCAAGCGTAGAAGAAGAAATGTGCTGTTTACCTGTGCAAAGAAAGAAACAACGAAAGAAAAATGTCTGAGGACTTCAGTGTTGAGGAAGAGCATGAGTTCTTTGTCGAGCTGAATGCGCTGGTTTGGTCTGCCGGCTAATCATGTTTTGGGTGTACTATTCCTTTAAGAAGTTAGGAAGTACCTTATGAAGACAATGCCACATTCATCACTCCAAATTAAATACAAAATCAGGAAACCAATATGTCTGACCAAGTATAATTGTATCTGTTTTTGCCGCAGTCTGGCTGACATGACTCATTCAGTGAAGGATCTGAGACAAACTTAATACTATAAGATATTCTGACGGCATTTTAGCGAAAGGATTTCTATCAAAGCATATTTAATGTGCACAAATAAGGAATAGTTGTATTAACCATACATGTAAACAGAGTTTTATGGGGCCCCCAGGAACTTGGGGCCCGAGGAAACTGCCTAATATTGCCTAATGGTAAACGCCCTGGTCACGCCCACCACCTAGAGTGTAGTGGTGCACATTCTGCATGACCACAGCAGGACCATGGCAGCAGCAGTAGGGGTGAAAGAAATCAAGAATGGTCCAGTACTGCGGGCTCAACTTTGACAAACTCTGCTCTTCCAGCTGTGTTTGTGCGTCTTTGCGCATGTATAGCTCCGAGTCCGCGTGCTCCACACTGATGGTTTGCTCTCAGCAGCAGGGCTCTTCCTGCCGCCCCTACCTACAGTAATAAACTATATGTCGCTGATCATCCTCTGCCAAGTGTAAAAAATATTTTTTTCTTACTATTAAGATTTTATTTTTTCCAGCTAATAAGAGGTGATGCTAAACCTTCTTTAATTTCCACCACAAAGAATCTCTAAATTATATGCAAAGCAAATATTTACGTAATTGCTGACCGTTTATTTTTAGATTAGGACTCAGATGAAAAGGTTCATAGATCTTTGTATATTTCTCCCTCATAGTTCTTGTTTCCTCCATCCATCCATCCATTATCTTACATGCTTATCCCAATTGGGGTTGCGAGGGGTGATGGTGCCTATCTCCAGCTGTCAATGGGCGAGAGGCGGGGTACACCCTGGACAGGGCGCCAGTCCATCGCAGGGCTAGTTCTTGTTTCTATCTATTTAAATATTTCAACATTTTAGTTAACATATTCTTGAAATTTAGGTCCGGCTTGCCATGGCATTATAAGCCCATTATGTAGGTTTTCTGTGTAATTTTTTATATCTGACACCTATGAATTTATATCTAGTTTGACCCCTGAGCAGTGGTAAAAAAAACTGGCAAATTGAAGAAATAAAGCAAAAATTGCCAAAGTAGAAAGAAAAATGTTTTTGTTCTTTGCTTTTTTGCAGTAATGAAGATTTTATTGATCTGTTTGTTATACATAATTCATAGTAGGTCAGGAAATGTTTGCTTTTGGATGGAAACCTTATGTGTCTAAAATCTTTCCTTGAAACTTTAGTCAGTTTGTCTGTCTGCTATTTTAACCAATATGATGTGTCCAACTAGATGTGAATTTTCACAACTTTTGTGAGACATTTTTTTTATAAAGTAGGGCATTCATTCATTAAAAAATAAATAAAAAATATATATATATATCTGCAAAATCACTTATATTCAACAACAAAAAATACTTAGTAAAGCAAATTGTGCAAAATAGCAATAAAAAAAATAAATATCCTCTCAGATTTATAGTCCCCACACTTTAGATATATTAGAATTACAGCCAAACCCATTTACACAGTAACAGATGAAAATCTTTAGATAAATTAAACATTACAGATACATAACTGACTCAACAACCATTTAAAAAACAATTTTCATTACTTTCAGACAGAACTTTTCACATACTTGCATTATATTAAACTGCACTTCCAAACCACTGTTTGGAGCCAAGTACCTTTTTCCTCTGATCACTAAGCAGCCAGCTTACTTAGTCTCACAATGAATCACGGGATATCCAAGGCTACGTAGGATACACCGGGCCCGTCCTTCAAATCGGGCAAAGAGAAGGATAGATTTGTCGGCTGCATAACAAGGAGTCTTGGAATCTGAACAGACCTCGGCGCCCCGCTAAGATGTAATCGGTGTTCGAATCTGGCCTTCGGAGAACGCAGCCCCTGAATTCAAAATCAGCCTAAATCTAAGATGCCTTTCAAAAACAACACTGGCACAGAGCATCCATATGTGCCAAACTCTGTATTTTGACCCCAAAAATGTCTCAAATTCAGCTAATATTTGGTTCAGAATTCTTGCAGCGTAGCTTTGAGCAAACATCTATATGCTAAACAGAAAACCAGGTAGCCATGTTAACCATACTTATTGCTAATATAACATTCTAAAAGCATCTTGAACGCTACTCTTAAAAAATATTTTCTTTGTTCAAAAAAATGTAAAGAAGTATTTGGGGCTACCATCTAGGTGTGATTTTTGTCTCTGCTTCTAACATAAAATTGCAAAGAGCATTATGATTAGAGAAAATATTCTGAATGCTGTCAGTTAAGTATTTAAGGGGAATTCTAAATCGGCTTAACTTTGTATCAGTACTTTATATGTTATATCTACGTTGTTTAAGTTATATGTAATTGGTTAAATAACCTGGATAAACACATATGCAAGTAAATCACAGGAGGCAACTAAGAAAAGCAGGGAAATGCAGAAAATCTTGATATGGATTCTATAATTACCATAAACTTAATGCATTTATGTATTAAAAATGAGCCCGAATTTCACAAAATGATATTTCTGAGTGGTTTATATATATTTAACTAATAAAATGTTGATGAAATAAAAAGAAAACTTTAATGTTTTTGTAATATATTTTAGGAATTTCTTCAAAGAGTACATGTAGATGCTCAAGGCTGCAGGCAGTATCAGTATCAGACTGTTCAACAGCAGATTGAAAGAAGCTTTTGTCTGAAGACACTGTTGTTCAACAGCTGCTACCCCAATAAATGACAACAGAAGAGATCACACTCTCTACAAACTGTATATAATATAGTTACTTATACAGCAAAATTATCTCCCATTGTCTATATATTTTTACTACATATTTTTAAAAATATTTTATAACCAGTAGACTTACCGTATACAACTCAGAAACATAGTTTCTAGTTTTACCTGCAACTTCCAGCGTTGCGTTCCTACTGATGGCTTCTCCCAGGTGATTCCGGGCTACACAGGTGTAGATGCCCTCATCCGGTTTGCTCCTGCGTCCGTGTACAATTCGCAGGAAGAAGAGGGAGCCGCTGGGCAGGAGCATTCGGTGGGAGCGGGGATCATCCCTGTCGGTCTCCACGCGTTCCCCGTCCTTGTACCACTCTATGGTGGGAGTGGGTCGGCCCTCTGCCTTGCAATTGAGGGTGGCAGGCTCCCCCTTAGAGACAATCAAATCTGAGGGGTCCTCCACAATCCGAGGGGGACTGTCTTCAAATCGTGTTCGGGACCCTGGGAGAAGAGGCGAGGATAAATGTAAATAGTCTAGAGTTCAACATGCCTTTTCTCTCCATTCACAGAATAGTAAAAGGAAAAATAACGCATGATTTTAAGATTGTCTATTAAAATCAGAAAACAGACATATGAACTTTTATTCAGTCCCC
Source organism: Cyprinodon variegatus (assembly GCF_000732505.1). Taxonomy (NCBI): domain Eukaryota; kingdom Metazoa; phylum Chordata; class Actinopteri; order Cyprinodontiformes; family Cyprinodontidae; genus Cyprinodon; species Cyprinodon variegatus. The sequence continues at coordinate 59,973 of NW_015150457.1, read as the reverse complement.
TTTTCTCTGATACCCCAAAATAAAATCTATAGCATCAAACTGGTCAACTGATAAATACATAATATGTAGCAGGAAAAAACAAACCTATGCATGGTCCTAAACACACTGATGTGTGATCAAACACAGTGATGGCTGCATAATGAATAAGCATACCAATTCTATTGGGATTTGTTATTGGCTAAGCTGTGTGACTAGATTCCTGCAGGTGTGGAGATGATAGCTGGTGTAAAGCTGGGAATTCATAGCATTCAATAGGAGAAGGAAGTGAAAATAAGTAAAACAGGCAGAGGAAAATAGATAAGTCCTGCATCAGATTCCCTGGAGATCCATTACTATTTTTGCTTGGCTTTGAGCAAAAGGCACAGTGCTACAAGACCTGAGGTAAGCTCTTAGAGCAAGACCAAATGTCTCCAACATTGTGTTACAGTCAGAAAATGAATAATTCAAAATGCAGTTGCTTTTAGGTCGCTTCTGAGCAGATGGTCTTTCACTCTCTCTCTCTCTTTCCCACTCTCTCACTTTTTCTTTTTGAAAAATTAAGAAAAAAATGGTCACTGTAAAAGTGATTTATTAAGCTGCTCTGTCTGTGGCATTAAAGTCAGCGCATGATCCAGACTGCACGAAAATCCCCCATTATCATTGGCAGAGGAGCAGTGGGGAGTAACCTAATGACACACATGCTGCCATTAAAATATACTTTAACTGGAGGCACCGGGATAAACACACACTTTCGCTTTAAGCAGATTTAAACCGTTTTTAAAGGCCTGATTTGATCCAGGCAGGCCGGCAGACACCACCAAGGCAGAAACCTGAGGTAAACATCTAAAGTGCGATCTAAGTGCTCGCAGCTGACACTCCTGGGTCACAAAGCAAGACAGCTTGAAACAGCAGTACAGGCCGCAGATGAATACTAATCGAGCCATTAAAATGTGCAATAGCACCTTCAGGGCATTATGGTAGAAAAACACACCGTGTTTAACAGAAGCAGACAAGTCTAAATCTGGAGACTGAGAGTTTATACTCTAAGATCTCATGTGATTCTTGCATAGTTTATAGTTAAAGCAGCTTTATTGGGTACATTGTATATCATCATATTTACTGCTTGACGGCAAAACAGAAGGTCCCTACAGCTCAGTGATGTTGTAAAACCCAAAGGATTTTGAATTCCTCTAGAAGAGAGTTTCTCATCATTTAGTAGCCATCCATTAGTCATTGCGTATTTTATTCAATTTCTGTATTTTTGTACAGATTTGAAAAGAATTCTAAAGCTTTAAGCCATAAAGGGAATATTTTCTAAGGGCATTCATATATATGTGTCCTCCATTAAATTACTCACTGTTGTTTGAAGGGTAAGAATCAAAGTTGTCCACACACATGCAAAAAAGCCACATTTTCTCCATGCAGGACATGCGTGTCACTACAATTTCTATGGGATTGAATCCATGGAGCTCTGCAAGCTAGACTGCTGCATATAGAGCATGGTGGAATGGGAGGAAATATGAAAAATTCATACAGCTTTTATAGACCTTCCAAACGTAACCGGAGTAAATGGGTCACACTCACTTTTTTGAAGAGTAATGTAGTGGGATACAATACACAGCGGCCAATTCATTTCAGAAGTCACATTTGGAAGTGTTTGAGCTGGAAACACCATATTTCCCTGAAAACACTTTTCAAATTGTAAAACACAGATTCGATGTATTGGATTTTCATTGACAAAGTTATCTTATTACTTTTCACATAAAACCTTAACTTGTCCAATCATAGTGACTTTTCATAACTGGGAGCGATTTTTATTGCAGGAACGAGCAGCAGGAAGCTGATATAGCCGTACAGTACATGATGCTTATTGGCTGAGGAGCTGCAATGTGGACAGGTGTGTAGCTTGCTTTGAGTACATACCGAGAGGAGAGATGATGGCGCAGAGCCTCCAATAGGAGTGTTGCTTTAGAAACTCAGAAGCTAAATGTTTCTGGGATTTTTCATTATGTGCAGGAATAATGGCTTTACATACGTGATTAGAATCATCTCTAATCCAAAGAAGCTCCTCAGATCATCTCAACACTGACTGACAGCTGGTTGCCTACGTGTTGCTCTTTACTGCATGTCTTATTCACTTTTTTCTGGAAGAGTTGCAGTTTTGTTTAATTTCATTGTCAAACTGTTTTCTAGCCAGTTAAGGTTCGTCAATGAGTAAAATATAGAGCTTTGAAACATATAATAAATATGCTTTATTGTCTTTTGTTATAAACAAGAAACTTAATCCTGTCAACATAAATACAAATGTGTTTGTAAACACAAGTTTACAAAGCTTCCAATTACAGAAAATAATAAATTCACACTAGTAATTAAATTAACACAAAACTGAAAAACTGCAGGAAAGTAATTAAGTTATATACAATTAATCTACAATAACAAGGTGCTGGATTACAATGCCGCTTATTTACATGCTTTCATTTCCATCATATTACATCAAAGTAATGTCTGATGTATTATATCAATGCTGTTGTGAGTGTGTATTTGCGTTTGTGAGGGAAATAAAAAGCCCGGAGTTTGGCTTGTTTGCTGCCGGTCATCTGGTAGGGCAGTGCATACTAGCATGTGAGGATCAGGTAATGTGCTTTCGCCTCTGTTGTTGTTGTTAAGATTTTATTATACTAAAGCTTCAAAAACAAAGTAATTTGTGACTAAAAGCACTTAATGAAAATGAATGGCTGTGTTGATTGTGGGTCCAGCAACTTTCTATTACTGGGCTGGGTTTAAGAAAAAGGTCCGATCTCAGTTCTGAGCTCTAGGGGTGCAGGTGGATACAGGTTCCTGTACAGGACTTTTGTACTGACCATAACAGAGCTGGACCACTCACTTTGACTGCCCTGAATGTAGAGAATAGTCTAGGATGTAGTTATAAAATGTTTCTTGCTCAGTTGTCCTCAGATGAACACCACACACAGTAGGATATCAGGCCAAGGCACACCAACATGTTTAATTTCCCCCAATTTGCAAAAGGACCCAACTGCTAGGACTAATCTTTATCCTTCATAAAAAAAAAAAACTAGCTTTTAATCCTTAAAATGCCTAGACCGTTCATTATAATAAACATCTATTCTTCTCTAATAATTATAGCTTTCCCTACCCATAGTATATCAATTCTCAGGTTTTATTTAATCTCTCTCAGGAGTCAAATTAGTTGAAGCAGGCATCCATTTTATCAGGATAACAGTAATTACCTTCATTGTGTAAGTCACAAGGTTAGAAGAAAAGAATAGGAAATTCCAGGGCAGTCTATATAGACACAATAGCCTGTATAGATAATAAAAATACAGTTACCAATCTCAAAGGCCAGGTTTAATAAAGTGGAACACATGTCTATAATCATGAGAGAAAGAGCAAGCAGCACACGTACAACGTAGGGACTGGACACCCAATAATGACACACCCTATCTGAGAGACACCACTTGGTATGACACATAGCTTAGTGATATCGCTAAGGTATACAACCCACTGGAAATGTTATTCATGACTCATTCTTTATTCTTATGACGTCAGTGAGGACTTCTGGACAATGAGCGCAGCGAACCATGTGCCATTTCTATGCTAGACTTATATTAAATCACTTTAAAGTTTAAGCCATGTTTGAGAGCTTTTAACTATGAAGAATAGTGTTAATTAAAGTATTATGTAAAGAGTGATTGTTTACTGTAAAATAATCAAGAATAAGCCCTGTTGATTAAAGAAAACATGCTCTCATAGGACAATAGACTTTCCTACAGGATGCTCTTCTCAATCACTCTAATCACACCACACATGGCTGGATAATTTCCCAATATTCGTCTTATATTCCCATGTGATCCCCCTCCATATAATTTCCAGTGTATTCAGCTTTGTAAAGAAATGACTAATAATGACTCAGTATGTTTTGATGATGCACAGGGTAAACGTCATGACTAAATGCTCTGTCATGACTTAGAGTGGATATCAGTATTGATCAGATTCCCTTTTAGGAGTTAATAAATACTTACACTCCAAACAAGATGAGTAGTGGTGAGATTGGTGAGTGGTGAGACAAAAATACATGTTGCTAGGAGATACGTTTGCCTCAATACAGAAATGTTTTGGACCAATGAAATGCAGGAATAACGTTTCGACCACAGGAGGAAGGCTGAATAAAGCAAACATGGCTGCAGTGGTTTCTGCTGGAATACTCTCAATTTCTTTTTGAAAAACAAGCAAAACGTTTTTTAGTGGATGGGAAGATGGTCGCTCTTTAACCCGACAGGATTTAAAAAAAAAAAAAAATTAAGCTGCTACTGCTGCTGTGATTGGCTAAAAACCCGAAATGGGAGGCAGGTACCCAATCAGCTTGAAGGATTGCACTGAATGCTCCTCCCTTTTGCGAACACTTTCCTCAGGAGCCTTCCCAGGACGATACCACATAGTTCAATTTGAATTCTACACGGTATAAATCTGGCTTTTGCCAGGTTATAAGAATTACATTTGGCACATGTTTGGCAGCTTTTGAAAGCACCTTTTAGAAAATATTGTGAAACAAATGTGCTTCCGATAATTTAGGTCTGCTATGGCAAAGTTATATTCAGGAGCGAGTTACACAGAATTTGAAACATCAAAATTATCATAACGTGTTTTGCACTGTTTATTTAAGGTTCAAAGAACTTTTTTTTTTTTTTTTTTTTGATAACAAAAAATCTGTCACAGTATCATACAAAGTTGCAATAGTAATTCAGATGGAAAAAAAAATCTATTTTCATAACTCTTGCAGCACGTTTGCATAGATAACAAAAGTAAACATTTGGTGCTTAATAGGCTAGGATGCTAGGATGAACAATTACTTTAAAATGTCTAATGTTGATTGTGTGAAGAACCAGACTTCAGCCGTTACAGCAGAACATACATGAATTGGACAAACTGAAATATTCATTCTGGTTTTCTAGACCTTCATAGTGTAACTGGGGTGAATCTGCTGCTACCTTCAGAAACCCCTTAATATGTAAAACAAAATCAGTGTAACAAAGAACTAGCATGGTAAACACCCTAAATACACTATCAAGCTGTTAAAGAAAGACATTAACAACTATTCTAGATAGGAAAAATGAGATTCCCATTTTTTCCTGCTGGATTTACCCCAGTTGAGGCTAAGAGTTTACAGTTTAAACATATTTAAAACTGAACAGTTAATCTAACATACAGAACTGTGTGTCACCACACAATGTGATAACGGAAGGTATAGCAATGTTTGCAAACACTAGAAAAATGATTCATGTATTATATGCATGCCACTTCAATTTGTAAAATGTTTAACCAATGGAACACTGCATGCTAGACTGCAGCAGACAGGGCACACTGGAGAGCAATGCAATGAAATATTCATGTCGCTTTTTTAGACCTTCTAAATGTAAGTGGAGCAAATGGGTCATATTAGACTAATACAAAGAGTCGTTTCACAGTAACTGTGACACTCAGAAAAATGTACTTGCTACATATTTGGGGAAAAAATGTTTTTTAGGTCACTATGAATCATGAGACGAACACAGTTTGGCTGCCATGTCAAAGTCAATGACAGGGGAGCTCAGGGACACTCCCAAAGGCTCAGTTTTAAATCTTATAACTTCATGCCAAGTCTGAGAGGTCATTTTCTTCCACAGACATTCTACAAAGTCATGCAGCACTTTCTTGGCCTCAGCTCTCTTCTTAGTCATTGCACATAAAAGTGGTATTTGATGCAATAAAACAAAAACAAAAAACATCAGATGAAGTAAAACAGGAAGAAACTGCATGAATATAAAAATATTTTATTTGTTTACTGTTTAAAATCATGGCAAATTTTCAGATGCAAGGCTTACAAAGACTTTCATAGGTGGTGCACATTATTTTACTAATTTAGCTGAAAGGGATTTTTACAACTTAGCTTTCACAGTGAATGAGAGAGGACTAGAGCTCCCTATCAGTATATTATATATAAACTGCTTTGGTTTGGGGTCATACATCCCATGGTGTTTCGTAAAGCTAAGCAAAAATACATCTTATAATTATAATTAGGTGATTAAATAGACTATGATTAACTGTTTAGCCGAACAACTTTTTAAAAATGTTGTCTACACAGTTTTCACTGCAGCCTTGCAAACATGAGCTTAGTGCTTAGTTAGCAGGTACAGGACATTAGTTTATTTAAGATTGTAGGTACATGTGTGGATTCAAATATACATTTAGAAACAACTGAACAATGGTATAGTTCAGGATTTTTGTGAATTTTTGAAAAGACCCATCCTCTCCTCTTAAAAAAAAAAAGCATATGCACCCTGTACCCGTTCCTGAGAGGGAACCCTTATTAAACGCGTATGAGAGCATGCAAGAGCCAATTTCTGTTTAAAAGTTGCTGTTTGCATCGCTCATACAAGCTTACTTTCCAAAAGAAGTTTAACATTTTTTACTATGTCAGACTCACTACAGGTAAGTAAAAATGGGGACGAGCACGTAGGACGACATAAACATATCACCAGAATGATTACTAATTAGGAGGGCCACTTATTTTGATGATCAACACAAAAAATAACGTCCTCCACTATACCTTAAAGCTATGCGTATTACATAAAATGCAATTTACACTAAACATGTATCAGTTAACATGATAGTTGACTAAATGCATGGTTCAAATCAGAGAATTTACTTTACTTGGATTTGTTACATATTAGAAATTAACCAAATGTTGACAATCCTAAACTTTTTCTTTATGTTCAGCTAGTTTATTTTGCAAACTGAGCAAATAGGCTTAAACCCAGGATCCATAAAGTTGGAACTTTGGCTAATATTCAACATAACACAATTTTACAACTGAACACTGGCACAAAGCAATACATAAACCTTGCAAGCAGAGCACACCCATTGATGATCTTTGGGTGACAAAGTGGTCGAATCTCTCTCAATCTTTTTATCAGAGACAAAGGAAATAGGGGTAGAGAGAGGACGATTCTGTGGGTGGGCAGGCCGCCCTGAGGTGTACCAGTTTGAGCCGTTGTCTCAGAGATTCTGTATGTCTAACGCCCCGTCCACACGAAGTCAAACCCTGGCCTAAACGCACACATTTTTCACCAAACCAGCCTCTCATCCATACGAAGCCGGCGTTTCGGGGGTCTGTAAACAATGTTTTTTTTATCAAGCCTTCAGAGTGGGAAGATTTTGAAACGCCGTTTTCGCGTTTCCATCTTTAAGCTCTAACCGCATTTTTTTTCTTACACGCATGCGTCATAGCGTCTCCTCTAAACACGCATGCGTGACACAGTATCACAACAACATTGGCGCCGTACAGTGTTGAATGGTTGCTGCTCATGCTACTCACCCTGCTGTCGGAGTTACAACAGAATCTTCTTCTTCTGTAATATCTCCAGGAAGAACAGAGCAATATAGACGACATAGTTCATCACCTCAATTTGACTGAACCACGAAAATGGACCCGCAGGGCCATTTTCCGGTTTTCCGGTTTGGTTGTTGTATAAATATTACTGCGCATGCCCAACATTTCGTTGCCTGTTTTCGCCTATTTTTGCTTTGGCACCATAGCGCCACTTACAGGCCTGGCATACATTTTGCAGCGTTTTCATGCATTCGTGTGGTCGATCACATTTATTTTACGTCTCCGTCTTTACGACAAACGTTCTGGAAAATATTAGCGTTTCGTGTTCGTTTTGACTTCGTGTGGATGGGGCCTTAAATGCCTCATACAGGGGTTCTCATGGGTAGTGTCAAAACTATCAGACCCAAACACTCCTGATAAACCAAAATGTATGTCTTTTAATCCAATAACACAGATTGAATGACAAATAATTATTCTGGAATAGACAGACTCCCTTCTATCAAATTTTTATATTTGGTTTTAATAATTCTTCTCTTGAAACGTATGTTGTTTTATGATTTCTTTTATAGTCATGTGACATAACTAATGTCAAATCATCATACTGCACTAGACAGACAATGCAATTTTAATCTTTGAGGAGCTAAAGAAGACAAAAGCTGTTTGTTAACATACTCTATCAAAGGCGATTTAAACACTTGTCAACTTGGTAGAAAAAAAAATATTCTTCTCATTGTGTAAACTTTAATAAATCAATAAGCATTTACTATTAATTAAGCTGTGATTACTACAGAGGGTAGAATTACAAATATCTTCAGCTGACTAAAAGTGACAAGCAACAACCTTCTTCTGTGACAACTTTGCAATCAGTAAGAGATCCACACCATTTTGAGCTCAGAAGAAGCATATTTTCTTTGTGTGAGGGAATATTTTCACCGTAATATTTGGTTCATGACAGGATGATTATGGTTCTGCACTTGAAAGCACCTTTCATTTAAAAAAAAAGAAACTCTGTCAACCCTGCAAGTGTCACGGGGGAAAATAAATGTCACGGGCAACGATGGAGATCTCTGTGAATGTGTGTTTAGCTGGATCATGAGCACGGCCCATTAGAGCCCATATCGGGGCCCTCAGAGATATCCGAGGGCAAATGGGATTTTGGAGTTTGACTTTGTTTGTGCAAACAAATTTAATCTGTGCATTCTGCTGTGAAATGATTTTTTTAAATTTACTAGAGATGAAGAGACAACAAAGGACATCCATGACGCCAAAAGTGTCACTATAAAAAGCATATAATATCATTTTGACAACATTTTCCTTTCAATTCTTGACAGGTTTTTTACCCTTATATTTTCATATTTATTTCCATGAGTGACATTGAGAAATAAGTTAAAATGTAGGGGGGTGGGGGTATGGGGGGGGGACACGAGGCAGTTGAGAGCAGAGCAGCAAGTTGCCAAAAACAAGTTTGAAGGAATCAAATAAATAATAAATCTAATATGCACAGCTAAACATTCACCCTAAACAATCGTGATGATAGAAAAACTTCAGCCTCATTTTGAGATCAGTGGTGTCATGGTGATCCATCGAGTCAGAGAATGGGGGAAGAAGAAATGTTTTCCGAGAGCTTTAGCTGGAAAATCTAACAAAGCAGTACCCCGTAGAGGGAATTCAAAGTGCTTCATAGTGAGCTTGGTGCCAAAAATTTTATAAGATGGAAGAGAGACCTTGTGAGCAAAGAAACTCGAAACAAGAGAATTCTATCACTGTAATTTCCCCTATTGTTCTGACCGGTATTCTCTTAGTGATGTGCAGAGCTACTTTTCAGTACTTTTCTCCAAGCAGCTGTGTGCTTCCAGTGGTTGGTCAAGTCTCACATCTCTCCACATACTGTAGTCAGTAGGTTTTACTCAGGAATTCTATGAAAAAAGTGCAAATATGCAGCTCCTGCACAGGTGATATTTTTAGTAAATGTCATCATTCCATTAATTTGAGTGCTGCTGATAACTGCCTGCACTTTTTGTTGACATATTACTAATTTCTGTGTATTTTCCTATTGTGCTTTCCTCATGTACCACACTTTAAACTGTTTTGCTACTGAAATCTGCTATATGAATAAACTTGCCTTCCCTTGTCTCTACTACCTGTTTTCATATATGTTCTCCAGTTCCTTTCTGTAGATCTCATGCCCAGCATGGTTGATGGAAAGCATTGGTATTTAGCAATTTTTTGGGTTTTTTATTGGATTTAAGTCTTGGCTATACACTGGTCCTAAAGCCTCTTCTTTGCTCTTTTGGATATGCATTTCTAATAATCATTTCAGAAGATGAATTTAACTTTGTCCTGTACAGGGGTTCTTGAAGAATCTCACCTTCTTTGGCTATAGTCATCTCTAAAGATCAGTGAGCTGTGGTCCAGACCAAACAAATATACAAAGACCAGCATTTTGAGCTGTCTTGGTCTGTTTTCAAATGGACTCTGATACAGTTCACTTCAGATATGAGCTAGTCTCTGACCCAAATATTTAAAGTATACATCTCTTTAGACGTAGCATCAAAATAAGACTGACATAGCATAATAGAGCAGGTAGCATCAAAATCATACGCGTTTCGCTCTCTCTTGCTTAATATGCCTAACATTAGATTTACCTCAGCTTGAAGGACATATTCTCCAGCACAATCACTAAATTAAACAAATAGATCTCGAAACAAACATCCAAAACAGAGGCACCGGATGCAGAATAGTATTGTTCCTCCTTGTTAAGTGCGGTGGTCTGTTCTGCTTTTGTCATTTCAAACCGGTTGGGGCAACGCTTTTCCTACATCTGGCTTTTCATGTTAGATATAGTCCTCTTGCAGAAAGTACAGTTTGAATATAAACCAAACCAATAGAAAAAAATAAAGGCTAATTTTTTCTGGACCACAAAACCTGATGAAATATCTTTTCCAGTGTGAATACACCCTAAACAACACCAACAAAGGGAATATTGGTGTATGTCTTATCACTCTACCATAAAAAGCAGATTAGTTAAATGTGTCATCAATGATTGATCTTGTAAATGATTTTCCTCCTATACAGCAAGACATTAGAACTTTAAATTCTTGGTCACCTCTCTGACATAGGACCTTTATCTCTGATTACTCAGTTAGGTCAGCTGAACAAACCTAGAGGGTCCTTATAATTCCAAACTTCTTCCATTTCTGAATAATGGAGACAGCAGTGGTCTAGGGGTTGTTCAGTGCTGATAGACATGTTTGCACCCTTTCCTAGATTGGTCCCTTTACAAAATGTAGTCTTGAAACTTACCCAAAAATTGCTTTGACGTCATTGATTGGTTTGTACTCTGAAAGGTACTGTCAACTGGGAGATCTTATACCGAAAAAAGGCCTGGACGATATGGTTAAAAATGATATCACAATATATTTACTGATTTTGGTCGATACAATACACTCCGATATTTATATAAACAATATAAAAGCCTCAGGAAAAACTGACAAGAAAGCTAATGACAAAATTCCTTGACGAACTTCTAGACATTTTCATGCCAGGTCTATACATTCTCACCCCCAGCTTGTCAAATATTGATGCTTTCGGTGAAAGTTCCCTGCACATAACATACTGACACAAGGGGGGTACCTATTTCATTATATATTGAGGGTAAATAACCAATTGCGGACATTGTATCACAGAAAACCCACGTGACCTGCAACAATTTCTTTATTATTGGTAGCTTTAGGAGTATATGGTAACATGTATTGTTTAGGGTAAGGGACGGGTGAGTGTTAGTTTTTCTTAATAGTTCTTAGAACATTGGAGCAAGTTTCAGCCACAACCCGTCATACAACCCACACGTCAATAAAAGATGAGAGTGATCCTCCGTCACGTTAGTCACACTACAGGGGCTTTTCCAGGCGTCAATATACTACGGTAATCACTTTAATAAATTAGCAGAACATCTCATTACTAGCTCTATAAATACAGAGTAGAGGTCCTCAATTAATTCTCAAAAATCAACCTGTTTCTCTCTCTTAGTGCCCTAGTCTAGGATTAGGCTCTAGTTTTGACTTATGGTGTTGAGATTTTCATTTAAATGATAGCTTGGTTTATTTTGAACTTCCCATTTTCAGTTAAAACAAAAAGGCAACAACATTATTGTTTGAGCCAAACCATTATCTCAGCAAGGATCAGCTCACTCAAAGCTAAATTAATCAGTTCACATATCCCATAATAATAATTTACATTATTTCACACATCCCTGATGCTAAACTCAGAGACATTTGTGGGGACGACTCCTGCCAGCTGCATACGAGTCAAAACGGGGACATTTGGTCATTTTATCAAGGGCGCTCATTTTCAAGCTAAAACTTAATGCGTTGCAGCTTAGCAGCCGAGCAGCACAGCTTACACCTGCAAAGCACATGCCCCCTGTCTGTGGTGTATGTAATCGCTCACATAGCCAGTGTTCTATGGATCTTTCAATTTGGCTCAAATTGGCTGCACCCAAATATGTTCAAATGTGTTTTCTTCGTTTTTGGATCAAAATGAAACTACTATAAATATTGATACAGAGTTATTGTCCAAAACTAATAGAACATGTTAATAATGATAAAGGAAGGCCACATTTTATTTGATTAAATTGTTGTTTTTTGTTCACATACCCATGTCTGTTTTTACTACTACTTTATGAAGAAATCATCACAAAAAAAAAAACAAAAAAAAACTCAGCATAAGAATAAATGTACTAAGGGCTTCAATGTTAAGACATCCATTTAAACAGAACCTTCTATTTAACTCTCTTAAAGTCCTTGCTAAACTCCTGCAGACAAAAGACGCTTCACTCCATGCTGTACCGTCAGCGAGGACAAGTCCATGAAGAGCTTTTAAACCGTATAACAAGCAGGGGCGAAACAGTCATGATGAGCAATAAGAGTGAATGGCAGACAACCTTGAGCTGCCGAACAAACCAAGGGAGTTTGATCAATGAGAATGTGTCGAGATCTCTACACTCTGAAGGCCATCCAGAGAGAAAAACTAATATATTGGAGTAAAGGCTGCATCTCCACTTCATATACACTTAACTCATCAGCCTTTGTCATCCAAGACAAGTATATAACTGCATATTTGCTACTTTATGTATATGTATCCAAAAGAATACATGTCAACATAGCATTAGGCACAGGGTCAACAATATATATTTGAGTTATCAACCTAAAAAAAATCAGTGCATAGAATAATAACAATAACTACAAAAAGTATAGAAAGGCATTTTATCTACAAACTTCACAATTAGATTGGTGGTGAACCTGGGGGCGCAGTCATGTGTCATCATGGTGAACATCAGG
>NW_015150457.1:45192-46812 GCF_000732505.1 Cyprinodon variegatus | reverse complement strand
ATCATCATGACGATTATTTTGCACACCCCTACTAAGGCTGCAGCCCTGTGGGCAGCCTGTGCTTATGGTGATGACATCAGAGCTCTTCTGTATGACCCTGACTGACTGACATCTGTTTGTGAGGAAGTCTAACAGCTAGTTGCAGAGGGGTTTATTGAATCCCAGCTGTTCCAGTTTTCCTATCAGATGCAGTGGGATTATGGTGTTGAAAGCTGAACTGAAGTCCAGGAACAGCCTCCACACCTGCGTATTCTTCTCCTCCAGGTGTGCCAGGCTCAGGTGAGGAGCAGAGGAGATGGTGTCCTCAGTGGAGCGGTGTCATCGGTAGGCAAACTGGAATGGGTTGAATGTTGGTGGGAGACTGGAGACGATGTGTTCTTTAACCAGCCTTTTGAAGCACTTCTTCATGATTGGAGTCAGTGCGACAGGCTGGTAATCATTGAGTCAGGTGACCTGAGGCTTTTTTGGGACCGGAATGATGGTGGCAGACTTGAAGCATTCCGGCACTATGGATTGGTCTAGTGAGGTGTTGAAAATGTCTGTGAGGACACCAGCCAGCTGATCTGCACACTCCTTGTAAACCCACCTGGTATGTTATCGGGGCCTGGGGCCTTTCTTGGGTTGACTCTCCTGAGAGTTTTCTGCATTTCAGCTATGTCAAATTGAAGTGCCTCCTACTACTGGTGTGGAACAGCTTTCAATGCTGGAAGGCTGCTTAGTGCCTCAAACCTTCCAAAGAAATTGTTTAGTTTATTTAAGAAGTCAGTGTTGCTGCATCTACCGGGGGGGAGGGTCTGGTGTAGTCTGTGATCGCTTGTATGCCAACAAAATGTGATCACCCATATCGCCTGTATGGCAAATTTCAACAAGTAATGCACAGAAACATAACTCTGAGGAATTTTAAAACAGAGATATGCTAAATAGCTCAAAAATGGATGTTGCGAGAAATGGGAAAAAAATCAACTATATATGAAAATACATGACTTGCTGGGAAGAACCAGCTGTTTCACAATATAGTTTGTAGAACTAGCCAGATTTTCAAAATCTTCTATTCTTTATCTAAGGTGGTATTGAGGATCACAAAAATCCCCCGTGCCGCGAGCCTGCACAGAATTACTCATCTTACTTATAAAAACAACTTTTCAAAAATCTAATACAGAGAAACCTTCCCCAGACAATCGCAAAAATTAAACCATCCGTCACATTGTGTGGATTTTGAGGGGGACCAAAGCAGAAATGAGCCACATAAAGCAAGACCCTTTAAAAAAAAAAAAAACAATAAAGAAAGTGCTGAAAAAAAAAGAAAACAAAAAACATAACAGAACATATGAATAGGGCATGCCCTGTATTGATTTTTGCATTAATCTCTGCCGCCTCCACCTTTTTTTCAGCATCATGTATAATTATACACCATCAAAGGTGGGTGACATATCATTTTATCGTTAAGAAATAAAAGGAAAATGTAATTCAGTTATTAACTTCACAGTCATAAATTATGAGACTCGTGCTGTGTTAAATAAACAGTTTTAAATTATTTCTGCAAAGGTGTAAAGAAGTTTGAAATTATATTGAAGTCTGTTACAATTCTGGATCAACAAAAGAAAAAAGGATAGAGAATCC
>NW_015150457.1:36877-45045 GCF_000732505.1 Cyprinodon variegatus | reverse complement strand
CATCCATCCATCCATCCATCCATCCATCCATCCATCCATCCATCCATCCATCCATCCATCCATCCATCCATCCATCCATCCATCCATGTATTCTTTCATTTGTTTATTCGTGCATCTGTTGCATCTGTGCCTCCTTCCAGAAGGTGATTTTATGTTGTTTAAATTCCCTGAGTATTGGGAACAAATGTTCAGAGAGAACAAATCAAAAGCCATCACTCCAATAACCTGTCGGTTCATCTCTCCAAATTGGCACTCTAGCTTTTGCATTTTCTGCTCTAATGAATTGACAGGCGTGAATCGAATGCACGTAGAAACTAAAATATTTATAATTTACAAGTAACAATATGTTATAATATTGTTCTTTCACTTTTAGACCTTTATCTGAACTTCCAGGAAAAAAAGAGTTAAATCTCTCCTCAACTGTTATTTGCACTGTTTGTCAACTGGTTAAAAGAAACTTGTATGCATTTCCTTTTAAAATCTTAGTATTTATAAAAGTTATTAGGTATTTCTATTCAACCTCATCACACCATGTGTATCGCATACCATGTACAGTACATGCAGGTTCCTACATTTTCTTTGTCAAATTGGGGTAAAAGGAATATTTAGTACAAGCAGTTTTAACAGATTTGTAGCTAATTTTGTTTGTTAAGATGATTAAATACTCAGGCTGTTATAATTGAACCTGATCTGTGAGAATTCCCGTATTTATTCAGGAAATTGGAGAATTTTCAAAGAAAAAGCAGCTCCTCAGACGAATGAAAGCCCATTAGCGTTGCACTATGCGCTGATAGACAAGTTATCGCATTGGTCTTAATTGCAATTCTGACATACGCCCACATATTTGCTTGCAGCGTCTCTTCGTGTCTGCCTCATTGAACACTCAGCATAAGTAGGCAAAGAGCTGTGAGGGAGATTGAGATCATGTCTTTGAGACCCTGTTGATTCAGCCCATTTCTGGCTCCTGGCTTTTAGCGTTGCATAACTAGGGCAGGAGCATTGAGTTGTGAGTGACTTTCATTAATTAGTATTTACAAATATTAACCCTGTTCTCTCCCAAACGAGTTGAAGCCAAGTCCGTCACGCTACTGAATGAAAACACGAGAGCCCCAAAAAGAAAGGTTTTTGTTTTAGATCTCCTGTGCCTTTCAGCAACTGCCTGAATCAGGGTAGAACAGAAACAAAAACCCAGACCTGTCTGTGCTCACAGCTTCTTATCTGAAAGAGAAAAAAAAAACTCACAAGAAGCTTAAAGTCCAACTTTACACGCAAGTGAAATGAGGAGCAGAAGGCTGGCAGCCCGCCTGTGGGGCTGGTGGCTGTCTGCTGAGATTTCTCTGTGTCTTTTTCAATTTCAGCTCATTTACATATTTGAAAAGGCCAAAAAAAAAAATTCAAAGACTTCTTGTGACATTGCCAAACAATCTCTGCGGGGAGGAAGAAGCACCAAATTTAATTCTTAAAGAGGTAAAAACCTAAGTTGTATTTACTGTGGTATTAGCCCCTGGTTGTTAAATGTGACCGTCCTCCTTGGCATTATCTCAAAACACTGTCCACATCCACAACACGACAATGATGAGGCAGATTAGACAACTAACTGGCATTGTCCGCAATAGTTTTCTGAAGGGGAACTTAGGTTTAGCAAAGCTGCACTGAGCAATCAACTCTGCAAGAGAAAATACACTATTACTCTGTATATAGTGTATATATAGTATACATTTCTATCAGTTTGATATCTTTTTTCTGTTAACTTTAATTTACTTTTCTTTTTGTATTGGAAAAAACTTGGTTTTGCTGATTTACACCAAATATATGATTTTTTTTCTTCGCGATCACAAAGAAGTTTCAGAAAACATTGAGGAAATTGCTGGAAACATCTCGAGTCTCACACAGAGCAGCTGATTGACGGAACACCAACATAAACAAAGCCCATCTTGTTATACCAGATAATAACGTATCGGCCCCTGACTCATCAGCTTTCCAACAGAGGGCTTTAAGCTGGTTTGAATCCTCTCCTTTCAAGTGCTCTGTGCAAATTACACACATTACTGACGGGAACAAGGACAATAACAGAGGTGAGGGGAGATTGCCACTCCAGATTAATGGATGTGGGCAGAAAGCAGGGGTGTTAAAAGTGCCTTTAATGTTAAGAGGCAATGCAGGTTTATCCCCGAGAGAGATTGACAAGAGTGATACAATTATAAACCAGCTTGTCTGCTCTACACTCTCCGACCACTCTGCAAGGAACATCTTGCTTGAACTGTGTTGGATCCCCATTTCAGAATTAAATTAATCCTTAGTGTTTGACATAAGCTTCACAACAATCCAGATTTGCATTTGATTTTTGTGACATTGTATGTTGTGCTGCTGGAAGGAGGTATCAGTAGATGTCAACCATCGTCACCCCTGATGTACATGGTCAGCAATAACTCTTAGAAAGTTGATGAATTTAAATTGATGCTTAAAACCTACATGTTTTTACATCAAAGGTGGAAGTCTGCATACAATAAGTGTACTGTGGAGAATGTCTAGTTGAGCTTTGGTTCCCTTCCCGTTTTCTCAAGTCTCTACACTCCTCCTCGTCATCTGTTGTTCCTCTTTTTTTTTTTTTTGACAATTCACTGTAGTGATAGTTGTTGTTGCTGTAGTTTTTAAATTAAATCCCAATCCCAGTGGATCTACATATTCTAAATGCTCTCTCTATTTGGTACAGTACCTACAACCCTGCATCATTCTTCTGGTAGTCAACTTCAAAGCATTTAAGTGCCTTTTTACATCCAGCTGCTTCACATGAATGGTTCAGTTGCTATTTTGCTGAAAAGCAACTAAACAAGTGCACCAAAACATGGCCAATTATTATAGGTTAGCTGAACCCAACCCTCTAAATTCATTTAGAGAGAGTGTTTGGACAATTTTCATCTGTTTGTACAATAGGGCTTGATCGTCATGATGTAAGCACTTTGCGTCGCCGCCATCTTGACGGCCATCTTGACGGCCTACTGCCTATGACTACGGCATACTGTACTCCTTCTCAGCCGTGTTTTAATTTGATTAATTTCACCTTAACTTGATTTCAACCATGGTAAACCGTTGCTGTATTGTGGGCTGTAACAGCTCAACACATGATCGCCATGGGAATAACATAGAAAATGGGTTAACTTTCCACCGCTTTCCTGCCTGGAGGCGTAACCATGGAGACCAAGCGTCAGAGATAAAGAGTTGTCGGCTAGCTTGGATCGCGGCTGTAAGACGACCGAACATAACTTTCCACAGTATTCCAATGTCATTGAGAGTGTGTTCCCTGCATTTTCATTCTGGTAAGTTAAAGATGCACGGTTTTATTTTATAGCCTACTTTGTTTCTTTCCTTCAAAGTTGGGATCTTTTACGGGAAAATAATAAAAACGGCAGCAGGAAAAGGCTCAAATACGTGAGAAACCCGGAGGGTTGGCAGTTAACGTTACTAACTACACCTTTGAAACACATAGCAGCTAGTTAAAAGTACATTACATGCGTGAATGGTTGTTAGCATTAGCGGTTAGCAGTTGCTAAACTAGCAGGTTCCAGAGCCCGTCTGATCACAGCTTATCTTCGTACGGATTACTGTGTTCCCACTGTTTGCTGGCTTTATGATCTGCAGCTCCTGAACCCATCCATTCATGAACTGCATATGAGACTCCAAGGACTTGTAGCTTCGGAACTGTTTTGAAGTATAGGCGCTCACTCATTGGTGCTCCACTCATTGTTTGGAAGTTCATATGGATCCAAATTATTAACAATGCTGATTTTGTCAACATCTTCTCTATTTAATGTGTCCTGGTAAATTCCAGATCTTTTTCGGGATTTTAACATCTTTAACATCTCTCTACTTCTACGTCTCTTCTTTCAACAACAACGTTGTATCAGAGCTATGTTTACGTTTGCGTAGCCGTCAATATGACCGCGACGTCCCACAATGCAACGTGGATCCCGAGCCCTATTCTTAGCTTTGCTGAACCACTGATGCCACTCAGAAGTGTGCATGGTTTTCACTACAGTTGCTTTAGGCATTAATGTACTGCTTTAAGTACCTTCCAGTAAGTGGAGGTGCATAAGACATAAACATAAAAAAAATATCAGTGCAGTATTTGGTTATTGTATGATTTGATCCTAAAACATGAATTATCCAGTGTATTGTTTTTTTTTTTTTACTTTTTTGGAATTAATTGTCCAAACTGGGAAAACATCATATTATGTCTGTATATATTTTATGTACCGGTATGTATATTGACAACCGTATTGAGACTCTTATTTTTTAAGATAAGAAAAAAAAAAAGAAGCAATTCTTGGGTCAGAGTCTTGCTGTGTTCACCAAAGCCCTTTTGGAAATCTATGGAAAAAGTGACAGTCAAGATATGAATAATTTGTAAGCCCTTTGAAAATACTTTTGCCGTCTAGCTCTTAGCAGCTGGAGCTGGCATCTGCTTTGTACGTTCTAATCGTTGTGATATCCAATAGGCTATTTCAAGTGTCTTTATGAATCTGGCCTGTATTTAATCAATGAAAATAAAAAAGAAAGAGATAAAAAAATAAATATGAAAAGGGCACTGTTTATCGAATATCAATGCAGTTATATTCTTCTGCTTGGGAAGAAAGAAATTGTCCAAATGGAATAAAGAAAGCATGGGTTCCAACATTATAGAGCTTGACAATAATTTTGTTGTTCTTTTCATTATATGGCCTGCAAAGAATTGTAAATTAGAAGGAATTTCAAGGAAATCGCCATGGAAAAATGATCTTGTTATTGATACTGCAGTAGGGAAAATGAAAGAAAATTCTACAGAGATAGAAATTGTATATCATGACCTCCTTTAATTCTTAAAACATTAACATATCACTATACACTGAGTTACTACGATAACTTATATAAGTATATATATTCTACTTTTTATTGCATAGAATATATGTTATTCAAATAAAAAATAAATTAGACTATGTAAATAAGCAAAAAGGTTAAATCAGCACTGAGTTTAAGATAAACTTTTCCTCATGTTCTGTTTCTTTTGGTATCAGCTGGATAAGCTCATTACACCAACTTTAAATCAGTGTTACACTAACAAGAGCAGAGAGGATAATTCCTTTGGTTTACACCTGATTGTTTCCAGGCCAAATATATATTTAAACAGGGGTAGTTCTGGACCAGATTTATCAGGGGTGGATTTAGTGTTTCTTCATGGGAGCAAAGAACAAAAAAATTAAACCAATAACCTTTTTTTTTGTTGGAAAAATTAGGATAGCCAAAGAGACATTTTCAGCTCTGGAAAACTAAGATGTAGATACATACTTTGACCCTCATTCAATATGACAGAAACTAAAACAGCAAAGAAAATTAGAATTACCATTAAAACAAAACTGCAAAACATAAAAACTGAAATACATCTTAACTGTTTGCCCCCTGTTAGAACCACCCATGTATTAAACTTGTTCATCTTTTAGGAAAGCAAAACCTTTACTGCCTTGTAGCACTGCCTTAATCTGTGCTTCAAACAGCAGCAGCTATCAGCAACAACAGCAGCTATGAGAGGTGGATACAAGGTAATTAATAAGTACCTAATAGAAACATCACTTTAGTGACGGGCAAAAATCAGTGTGATTAACCAACATATCACTGAAGTGAATAAAAACTAACATCTATCCCGGGGAGAATCAGTGGAGTGCACCACATGTGCTCAAACAAACAAAAAATATGTTACACAGTACAATCTTTTCCTATTGCTTTTTAGAATGTAAAGTTAGTGAGAAGTTGATATTTTTCCAAAGCTTACTTCGCAGGACATTTTTGCTATCCTTCTCCTTAATATCTATATAATGGGGTGTGCTTTGGTGGCAAAGTGGTTAGCGCGCACAATCTATGTATGGAGGCCTTAATCCTGGACTCGGCCCACCTGGGTTCAAATCTCTCCCCCTCTCATACCCCCTTTCGTGTCGGCTTACTGTCCATAAAAAAAGCCACTAGTGCTGTAAAAAAAAAAAAGACATATATATATAATGAGGTAGAAAAGTAGGTTAATTAGTCGGTTGCTGCTTAAAAGACTAACTTACCATCTGCAGTTTTAAAACACATTTACCTTCATAAGTCTAATGGGAGGTAATTCTTTGGTTTCCATTTAGCCATTTTATAAAAAAAAATAGAGAAACTGTCTTTCTATTAAACTAAGGGAAGGTCAAATAGCTTCTTCTTCAGCCAGCTATCCAGCAGTGTGTAGCAACAGCTAGGAAAGAGCTCTACAGCCATTGGAATCTCTTTCTCTAAAATGTATTTTAAACAATTTAAATATGTAGGAATGTTAAGAATAAAAAATTTAGTTTAAACTTTGGTAATAATAAGTAAAAATTAAATGGTTTGAATGCCTGTTTAAAACACAATATTCTATACAATTTGACAGTGTAAAAGTAACACCAGTACGCACTTAGTGTTCCTGCCATTATTTTTATTGTACATTTGGATTAAGTTTTGGACTGTAAAGCTTATTAAATATGTTTAAAACGTTTAATCTCCTTGTGCAGGACATTCAAATTTAATTCTTTTTAATCTGTGTTTTGCTATGCACTGTGTGTGTGTGTGTTTTGGGGGGGGCTTTTTGGTCAATTTGTGTGCATTGTCCAATGATAAGAGTTCAATTGTCACTTCTTGAAGAGCAATTTCAAAATGTAAATTGACTTTAATAACCCGTTGGATTGTAATATTATACAATTGATGTGGTTGACATTTTCTCCTTCTCTGTTTGAATGGGCAGGATGCCCTCAGCTCCTACAACTGTCAGGGGAGAGCGATAGAAAACGCAGCAAAGACAACAGTGACAACAGAAAACACGATAAGCCATGTCACACAGGCTGTACTATGAGGCGCGTCACGCCAGATGGACTGTGACTCCTCTGCGTGTGTTTGCGGGAATCAGAAAGAAGAGGATTTTCTATTTACCTGAAGTAACAGCCGCGCTTGAAATAATCACAAGCAGGAAATTTCCAAAGTTCATCTCCACACTCTTCTTATCCAGATCCTTGGGATCTTCAGATTCTTCTTATCATTTAAAACAAATCTTCAGTCATTTGAGCGGACGCAGAATTAATTAAAGGAAAAAAAAGGAAGAAGCAAATAAATCTACTAAAAGAGACTCACTTGAAATATTTCAAGCAAGTAGATTTATCCCTTAAAAAAACTTCGATGTTGCTCCCAGAAACCTAAACCAGATGTGAGGTCAGAAGCAAAAGCAGCAGCAATCGCCCGGGGAGGAGGAACCTAATGACTAAACTCAGCAGCATCACTCCTCCGCTCCCGCATGTCCAAACACCAACATGTACTATCTTCTGAGGATGCTCCTCTGCTGTTGTGTCTAAGAGCAAAACAACAATGAGACCTGATGGTTTTAGTAGCGATGGTCTCCTCCTCTGTTCACTCCGCTCCGTCCAGCTGCAGGCTGAGCGAACACGCTGCTAGAGGAGCAGCGCACTCCCAGCTACCCGCAACTAATCCTCTCCAACCCGCTGGACTGAGCGCTTTAAAGAGACAGCCACAGCATCACAAAGGTCCTCACAACACAACGGAATCACATACACAAGTCTGATTTTCTAATGTATTCATGTTTGCTTTTTTTTTTTTTTTTTAAGAAAAAAAATAGTTAGCCTAATCATAAAATAAAACAGGTCTGAGAAATGAAACCTGAGTGAGTGAGTGAGTGAGTGAGTGAGTGAGTGAGTGAGTGAGTATAAGTGTCAGAATGAATGTGAGTGAGTGAGTATGAGTATGAGTGAGTGAGAGAGTGAGTGAGTATGAGAATGAATCTTAGTGAGTGATTGAGTGAGTTAGTCAGTGAGTGAGTGAGTATGAGTGTGAGAATGAATGCGAGTGAGTGAATCAGTGAGTGAGTGAGTGAGTGAGTGAGTGAGTACGAGTGTGTGAGTGAGTGAGTGAGTGAGTGAGTGAGTATGAGTATGAAAATGTGAGTGAGTGAGTGAGTATGAGTATGAATGTGAGTGAGTGAGTATGAGTGTGAGAATGAATGTGAGTGAGTGAATGAGTGAGTGAGTGAGTATGAGTGAGTGAGTGAGTGAGTGAGTGAGTGAGTATGAGTATGAAAATGTGAGTGAGTGAGTGAGTATGAGTATGAATGTGAGTGAGTGAGTATGAGT
>NW_015150457.1:29733-34733 GCF_000732505.1 Cyprinodon variegatus | reverse complement strand
TTTGTTTCAGCGTAGATTTCTCCATCTTGCCTCCATTTGCAGATTCCACCACTAAAAACTGCTAGCCTATTCTGTCTCATGGTGTTCAGAGCGTGGGCGGCTGACTTTTGTGAAGGAGCTTTGTAATATGATAGAATGCAAGGTCGGATGCAATTTCCGAGTTCTTTTAAAATAACGTGATTTTATAAGGTGATTGTGGACTTAAACAAATGAGAATGCATGCTGATCTTTACACCAATCAAAGTCAGAACGATTTTCATCATATAGCTTGACATTTGTCTGAATTAAAATAATAATAATTAAAAAATCCAAACTAGGAAAATACCGCAGACATGACCTCGATGTTCTCAATGCTGGTTACGGGGCTGGCGATACTATCGTATGGATTGGGACTTTTACTACATAAAGAAATCTTCACTCACAAAAAACAGTAAAAATAGGATTCACTTTTTTTATTTTTTTTTATTAACTTCATTGCCAAATACAACCAGGCAATTTACATGCAAACATTTTTATCCTGGAACTGGAGCTTCCATCATCATTCTTACATAAATCCAAAATTTTGCCTGTATTACCACACATGACAATGCAAAATAAATCCAAACAAAGCAACAGACACAAATTAGGACAAAACAACCCCCTCACAGTTCTGAGCTTTTACTTGTAGTTGCGCTTGAAACTTTCGATTGTATAGATACATGCCTATTTTTTGGGTAGGGCTTCATCCAATTGGCTGTAGATTACAGGATCACAAGTTTAATAAAAACTAACCTTTTCCTTTTGTAATGTTTGGGACAAGACTCCCGGTTTTGCTGCTGAAGGATATTTGTTTTCCCAGGTAACACTCGGACAGGCTTAATTTAACATGTGAAAACTTTATCAATACAGATCGTTGCACCAAGCTGAAGGGAGAATTCTCAAAGAAAAATGATTTCTGCTCTTCCATATACAGCTTCAAAGAACACCTACACTTCCCCATATGTGCCTCCTCAGCCTGTAGCTCTAGTATGTTTCTTGATGGATGTTCAGGTAAACACTTTCTTTTTTTGAACACTCTTAGTGTAAACATCTAGCTTAAAGCCAAAGCTTCAAGCCAAACCTATAAGCTTGGAATAAAATCTGATTATTCTATCCTATCTATTTAATTAGATGTCATAGCTTGGATCGGGTATTGAAAATATCCACACAAATCCCACACGTTCACACAGCCATAGATAAAGAATTGATGTTACTGATAGTGTCGCATTGCAGCATTTACTGAATCAAATGCTGCACCATGTAAATCCCTCTCACCTCAGCATGCTGCACACTTAACCTAAAAGGGAAAATTCACAGAAAGGGACAGTTTCAAATATGTTTATCAAAACCAATTGAGACATTCATTGAACATTCATTGCCTGATATCAGACAGAAAAATATGCAACACTTAGTATTCCAGTTTAAATTAACCTTATACTCTTTCCTTATAAAAGGAGTGGTCAAAAATCCTGTTAGAACTTTGCTGCATTCAAAAAAAGTGTATAATAAATAAGGGGCACATCCATGGTTTCATATTAGCAGTTCTTATCCATCTTCCTAAATTGATTTTATGCTGAGCTGGCTGTGAAATGACAGTAATAGTTTTGCTGTTTGGATTCTGAGTTTGCCTTTTTGTTATTTATTCCATACAGTTTCCCCTTTTGCCTGAAAATTCACTCAGGGTGAATGCTGTGTTGCATAATTTGCTGTGACACTTCAAGAGCTGATATTATTACTTATTCTTATTTAGCAGCAATACCGAGGCACAGCTACATTTCAATGGTTTCATCCGTTTAATCACCCTTGCTGTTGACACTAATAGAGAGAGTCATTGTGCTAACATACTATCTGCCCTCAGCAATCTGCTCTCTCAAGGTCCAACTGTTAAGCATTAAATCTCAAATTCTTAAATTTATTTAGCCTGCAACTGCTGTTACACACCCACTTCCCCACAATCTGCCTCTACGGCATCTTTCTCTGCCCGAAGAGGGCTTCCTCTCTGCTGGCTATGGGCACAAAAAGCTCCCTGGGGGATAAGAGCTGTTTCACTCTCTGCTCCCTTCTAAAACACTGACCGGTCTGATTCCTCCCAGCAGTTGCTTCGACCCTCCTCGTCATTGTGTTCATGTCAGGCTGCAGGAGTTCAGCATGATGGAGAGTGACTTTGGGATGGTCAGATGCCTGCCCTCCTTTGTCTCACTCAATAAGACTGGAAACTGGGCAACAGAAGTGGAGTCCAGATGTTGTTGGGTGTCGTGACACAAAGACAGCGACTCACAATGCCATCAATTTCACTTTCAGTAGAGGTGATGACCTTATTAAGGATAACAATGGGCAAACAACCATTAAATAGAGTCCTTTCAGCTGCTGAGTGGATAGAGATGTGAAGGTGTCAAATGGAAATGGTGGCCTTATTTTGAATCATAAACCTCAGAAAAGTAATCCTTGCAAAACATATCATCTTCAGCAAAGTTTAGCTTTGATTGGTTAAATATTTTAAATATTTGGCACTATGGCTCTCAGAGCCTGCACACTCCAATACTCCTTTTTTCTGTTGTAATCCAACCTAATGCTTGTCTTAAATTCAGGTTTTCATCTTTAGTAGAAACCAAAGTTTCTAATCTGGAGAACATATTTAGCCTTTTCTTAATTGAAATCTATCTTAAGTAACAGAGCCATTATGGTATGGTATAGGTTAAGCAGAGAAATAATACATCTTGCATTATAATAGATTAAAAAAATACAATGCCTTACAGAATTATTTATCCCTCTTAGCTTTCTTACATTTCCAATGTACTTTATTGGGAATTTATATCACAGGGTACCATTGAATTCAGAAGAGGAAAGGAAATTACATTCTTTGAAAGGCATTCACATTCCCCCCCTCCTGAGTCAACACTTTGTAGTGCCACCATTTGCTGCTAATGCAACTGTCAGTGTTTATGGAGATGTTTCTACCTTTTTTTCCCACCCTCAGGCAGTAATCTCTTCCTTTTTTTCCCCTTTTTTGCAAAATAGCTCAATTGTCGTTGCATATCAATTTACCTCTTGCCATAGGTTCTCACTTGGATTTAGGGCACGACTTTAACAGTGCTATTCTACCACAGTCAGTTTTTTTCTTATCTAAAGCTTAGTAGCTCTGGCTCTAGGTTTTTAGGTTCTTGTCATGTTGAAGGGTGAAACTTCATCCCTTGTCTAAAATATTTGTTTATGTTTTTTCAATTCTACTATTGCCACTGTATTATGCTCCAACTTTCCATTCTTCTAAAGTAACATATTCTCAGAGCATGAAGTTACCAAAACCATGTTTCATTGAGGTGGTCCTTTCAGGATGAGGTGGTGAGTTAGTTTCACTATTCGGCAACTTTACGCTCATCTTGACAGATCACGTTTTTCCACAGGTTTGCTGTTCCTCCTAAATGTCTTACAGTGAACCTTGAAACCATTTTTCTAAAAATAATACCCATGAGGCCTTAAAAAAACACCACTATCCCAACATGTGGACTCTAATTCTTAATAAAATGTCTTCTGATAGCAGTTGGAAATTGTCTTTGGGGGTATCACATTTACTTGGGTTAATACAAATGCATGCAACAAATTCCTGACTAAATGTGCAAAGCTTTTTTTAAACCACTTCAAATTTTCAAATTCAATTTCAAATTTGTGTTTTGTTAACCCAAATAAACTACCTGTAAAGTACATTTAAGTTTGTAATTTTGATACCATATTAAAATAAAAATGTTTAATAAGATGGATTAATACTTCTGTGATTTACTGTAAACTGTTTTCTTAGAATTTAATAAGGATTCTCTGGGGAGACAAGCTGAATTTACCACAGATTCAAACTTTTTTCAATGCTCAGTATTTGCACCTGCTTTTTCCAGTATTTATGTGGATGCCACCTTGGTGGGTCCAGCTATTTTAAGATCCACTCTTCGTAATTTCCCTCTTTGCTGTAGGTAGGTTGTAAAGTGGGGCTGTGTTGACAGTACACAGGGAGCTGCAGATGGTGGGATGTGGTAGCAGTCTGACTTCAGTGAAGAATGGGATATTCAGCTGTCAGCCCTTCGCCCCTGTGGCTCTGACCTTATGTGCCTCTCTGATCACCGTCTGGCTCCATCTCATTATGGCAAACTCCATGCTGGTTCATTCTCACAATGTAGCCACAACAATGAAACTCCAAAACTCTAAAACACTAAATTTAACCAATGACACCTTATAGCTCCCCATCCTTCATTATAACTATTTCTGCTGCTGTTTCCCCCTGTTTCATAATTGAGGGTGTTTGCAGTTGACCTCTGAAAGAATCATATCAGCAGATTTTATTCATCACAGGAACAGGGATGTTGATTCCCCATGGCTTCTGTATGAGAGGAAATGCTTGGAAAGTACTCTTGAGTTTATTTATAGGACTAGTGTTAAAGCAGCACCGGGGCCAAAGTCATTTACATTCAGTGTGGTAGAGTGTAAAGGTGTACAGCTGCTATTGCTGCAAACTGTATTTTTTAGGGCCTGCCAAAGGGGGGTTGGGGGCAAGATGGAAACACGACCTCCCTTTTATCATCTAACTACACTTCACTGTTAGACAGGTGCAGAGCAGTTTTAAATATGTGTGAGAGGAATAAAAGAACCATGATTTCCTTTATTCACAATAACTGAAAAACTCTATTTAGGCTGTGAGAGGTTGTCTTCCTCTCAAATCATCATTAAGCAATATCAAGTCAACCAATTGAACACATCAGTGTTGGCAAGATACTTTTGAGAAGCTCCCTAACGTACAGCAAAAGCACTTTTTTTTTTTTACATTTTTGATAAACTTTATTTGACTCCACATGTGTAAAATCTAGTTAATTTTCTGAAATATCAAGATAATTGTTTACCTTTGGTTTATTTTAGGGCATCAATTGAAAGAGGACTGAATATGAAAGACATCCATCCATCCATCCATCCATCCATCCATCCATCCATCCATCCATCCATCC
>NW_015150457.1:25159-28043 GCF_000732505.1 Cyprinodon variegatus | reverse complement strand
ATCAGTTTAATCCCATCCAAATGAAGTGACTGACTAA
This sequence comes from Cyprinodon variegatus, assembly GCF_000732505.1. Classification (NCBI taxonomy): domain Eukaryota; kingdom Metazoa; phylum Chordata; class Actinopteri; order Cyprinodontiformes; family Cyprinodontidae; genus Cyprinodon; species Cyprinodon variegatus. The sequence continues at coordinate 28,006 of NW_015150457.1, read as the reverse complement.
TCAGCTTCTTTTTCAGAGACTCTGGTCCAAAGACTATAACTTCTGTTTTGTCTGCTCATGGTTCATTTTTGTAGTATCCTGACACCATAAGGTTCTCTCCTCCTCCATCTCCACCATCAACAGCTTTAGCTGCTTCATCAGATGCTGCAGCTGAGGTGGAAATTCTATCACAGTCACCAGCAAACATCTGTGTTTGACATTTGACAGCCTCTATCTGATGGGCTTGTCTCTTTTTGTTAGTTTTTCAGAACCTTCTTTTCGATTCTTGCCTCTCTCTCTCTCTCCAATTGCTGTGGTGAATGATTAATTGAAAGCCATGTTTTGAGAGGGGTTGGGAGGGGACATCACCCCTTGGCTGCCCTGATTGGTTCAGCCCATAATCAATCATCTCTAAATGGCTGATCTACCAGTTTTGTTTAGCAATGATCATAGAGAAAGAAAAAAAAAAAACCCAGCCCATTACCACCATTGTCCTAGATGGCAAGTGCCAACGACGCCTGGTTGCCAGTCCAGCGAATGTCATCAAGCAATAAAATTGGCACTGTCATGATCTTCTATGCTCAAATGGCGTTCTGTTAAAACTGAGGGAGAAGAGCTGTTGAGATGTGGAGCTGGCTGGGGGGGGGGCGTGGCACAGTATTTAGCTGACCCCTGTGAAGGCTTTGCAGAGTTTCAGGCAGGTTCCCACAATGAAACTGAGAAGAAGGCTGAGGATGCAGCAACGCTGGGCTGGTAGCCCACCTGGAAACTATGGGGCAGCCATCTTTGCTATACAGATAATCTTGCATATTGTACTGTTTAGGTAAATATAAAGAATGTATATATTTTCTAAGGACAAAATAGAAGTAGGAGGAAACTGACACAGCACTGTCCTGTTAACAAGCAAGTTAATCTTAGGATGATGACAACACAGTTAGTTTCTCCAGGAATTAAAAAAAAACAGTCAAAAAATAGAACCTACAGTCAGTATTCCTAAATTTAATCTGAGTAAGAGAAAATGTATAAAACATGCACACATGATGCTAACCAACCATAACTTAAATCGATAAAATGGACAAAACCTCTAGATAAGCCCACAGATCATAACACAGCTGGATGTGTTTGAAATGCAACATTGCCTGAAGGCCTGTACATCAGGACTGTTCACTGTAGTATCTGAAACGTCTCTGAACAGAAACTTCACTAGATTATTTGAACCTTTTGAAATAAAAGCTTGTACTATACTGGCAGTGAAGCCTAGAGCAAGTATAATTCATACCATGATTTACCCCAAAATACCAGGTTTCTTTATGCAGAAAAGAGGTATTACTTTTCTTTTTATTTACAATATTAAAAGGAAATAAGAAGATGTGTTTTTAATAGGATTGTTTTTCTATGCTTAGTTTTAGTTTAGTTTTCATGCTAATCTAAAGTATAGATCATGTGCGATGTAATGTGCAAAATATTGAATATTTTTCAGCATTTACTTAATAATTCAAAGTTCTACTGATGTTCTCCTCTTAATTCAATTCAAATTTAAGTCAGTTCAGAATATGCTATTGATACCAAAGGGAGATAAAATTTATTTTTAACACATAGGTTTATTTTTTTAGCGAGTTGTTATATATATGTTATTGGATTTAGTCAGGAAGGATATTCTCCAGCGGTCAGTCTTGCACCTGATCTGGAGAAGCTTTTGAAAAAAGACTGTTTCTGTTGTAGGTATGTGGGAAAAAATGCAAGTAACAGAATATATAACCCAACACACTTGCAGCTAGTTGTGACAGTTTAAGTTAATGTAGGCAACTATTATAAACAGTTTTGCCAAAGTGCAGTACAAAATGCTGCATATATATGTTGTATATATACAGTATATACTGTACATACAACATGATATGGCTAAATGTATCATCACAAAATATGGCCAAATTGTCAGGTATTTTTTAATCCAGGCAATTGTTGAGGTCTTCTCCTGAGTACCTTGGAGCTTCTAACAAAGCTAATGCTGAATTGTGTTAAATGTACTGGAGAAATTGAAGAACATGATTCACACACTACTGACTGCCTTTTCCACAACAGATCAACAGAGTCTCACTCCAGGACCTTCCTGATGTGGGACGTCAGGATGATAGGTTTACATTCATTAATGGCTGTTGGCTGAATTTTCTTTGGTACCGGAACAGATCTTTCACATCACTGGAACTGTCTCCTAGGTCAGACTAAGGTTAAAGATGTGCTGTAGAATCCCACAGAGCTGCATTGCATTAGCCCGGCCAGCCAGACTGACTTACACCGTATAAACAGCATATCAGTCTGGAGTAACAGGGTCAGAGAAAACTGTTTAGAATGCCAATCAGCTCCATTAAGCTCCTAAGCAGCGTGTTGATGAAATGTTATACATCTTCCTTAGGGTATCATAAAGTGCATCTCTAAAATAGTGTTCCGTTGCAGCTACAATCTTGACAGTTATGGTTACAGAATGCTGTGATTCCTCTAAAACAGTCTTAAGCCTTACTGTATCCTCCAACTGCATAGTAGAGGAAGCAGGGACCTACTTGAAAAAGCTGCCCAGTGACCACTTTCGCTTTGTAGAGGTGGATGGTGGTTCTTCTTCTGCACTGAGGGGCATGGGATGGGTTGTGACACAAGCCCTCTGCTCCTGCAACACACAGTAGAGGCATAATGTTTTGCCATCAGTTGTGATTACTGACATTGATGTTGAAATGTTGCCTTGGTCTTAGAGTATAATTCAAAAACATATATAGAAAAAACACAGCTTTTTGTATTACTTTGAAAGAGTGAAGAAAAAGGACTGCTTACCTTTAGTGCCAACTGCTCCATCTCCATCTTCACTCTAGCCCCATTTAC
>NW_015150457.1:18195-19319 GCF_000732505.1 Cyprinodon variegatus | reverse complement strand
TTTTCAGCATGGCCATGCCTTGCTTCTTTTTTTTTGTTTCACCCCATTTTTGCTTTAAGGGGTGCGTTCAAGTTCTGTTTTTGTGTGTTATCTTTTTATATTCTATTGTATTGTTTATCTTATGCCACAACTGACCAGCCTTAATCTTTATCCTTGTATGCAGATTTAATATACATGTTACATTTTATCTAACTTGATGGAAAGTATAACTGACTTGAAGTTGGCCAGCTGGAATGTAAAGGGTTTGAATAATGTTGTTAAGAGAAAAAAGATTTTGACATATTTAAAGTCCTCTAAAGTTGATATAGCTTATGTTCAGGAGACTCATTTAACCAATTCGGAGTCAATTAAACTTAAAGGTTCTTGGATAGGAAAAGTTTTTCAAGCACTGGAACAAGCAATAGTAGAGGGGTGTCTATCATTATTCACAAGGCCGTTAATTTTACTGAAACTGAGGTATTGCGGGACCAAGATGGTAGATATGTTGTTGTCAAAGGACAATTATTGGACACGCCAGTAATTCTTTGTAATATATATGTGCCTAATTCAGACAGACCAGATTTCTTTCATAATCTGTCACAAATTCTTCTGGATTCAGATGGTGCTCAAATAATCATGGCTGGAGACTTTAAAGAAATCTGGGACAGAGATTTAGACCGGTCGCAACCACGCACTAATACAGAAAGCCAGTCAGCATTGGCCATCAGGAAGTTATGTGCAGATAATGGCCTTCGGGATATCTGGAGACTGATGCACCCCGATAGCAGAGATTATTCCTTTTTTTCACCCGTGCATAATGTTTATACAAGGATAGATTATTTTTTAATATCAGAAACAATAGTAAACAACTCAGTTGACTCAAGCATAGGAAATATTGCAATCTCAGACCATGCACTGGTTTTTCTCTGCGTTAAAATATTCTCACAAACTCAGAAAAGCCGCAGGTGGCGGCTGAATGTATCATTACTTAGGGACGAATCATTCACTAAACTGATTAGAGAAGAAATTCAATTTTTTAAGGAATCAAATAAAATGGGCGACACATCTCTAAGTACCTGGTGGGATGCACTGAAAGCCTATTTAAGAGGGAGAATAATATCTTATGCAGCTTTAAAAAAAAAAGC
>NW_015150457.1:15726-17039 GCF_000732505.1 Cyprinodon variegatus | reverse complement strand
TGCGCAGTGAAATAGCTCACGTTTTTATACACGCAAACCTTTGATAGATCCGGCCCATACTGTAGTCTTCTAGATAAAATGGATCAGTATGATAGTACGTGGTCTGCCTTTCTCAACTGGCTAACGGTAAAGTAAGCTTGTAAAGGTCGGTGTGGCATAACATATCTGTTGTATGTTTTACAAAACAAAAAACTCAATAAAATTTGCATAAGAAAAAAGTTAGAGACATTTTCTGGATTACATTGGGAAACCAGAGAACCAAATGGAAATACACAAAGTTCAAATTAAACTAAATTAAATTAAAAGGGATGATTTTTTGTTTTTTTTTATACGGGGAAACTGGAGCACCCAGAGAAAACCTAAAAAACTGCACTTACACTAAAGGATGTTTCTGAAATAAGGGGGAAACCAGTGCACCTGGATAAAAGGCAGGAATATCAAACTGAATTAAGTTCCTGGACAAAGAGGGAAATCAGAACAGCTGGAAAAATCAACCCTCTAATTATTACGAAATTCCTGCATTGTTAAACTTTTCTTATGAAGTATGCTGCTGTTTTCTGGTTATATTTGAGTATCTTCTTTCAACAACCACCGGTGGTGTAACAGCTCTTCTAGGGTGGGACGTTTTTCTGGGTCTACTGTCAGGCACTTTGTTAGAAAATCTTTGCATTTCTCGGAGAGCCTTGTGTTGATCTTTAGTCTTTTTGACAGGAATCCACGGGTAAAGAACTGTTTTTTGTGCAGAATGTAATACAGGACTAAGCCCACCTGCCACACATTTGTTGGTCCAGAACTGTGAAACCCTTGTCTGTCGAATTCTGGTGGGACATGTACCCAAGTACCATGGAAATGCTTATAGTTTTTTAGGTCATCAAAGCAACTTACACCAAAGTCTATAAGATAAATTTTTGGGACTTTTGACCCGGTCTCTATCAGGATGTTCTCAGCTTTAATGTCTCTGTGGAAGATGTTTGCCTCCTGAAGGTGAATTACTGCTTTTAGCAGCTGTTTTATGATGATTTTGGCATTCTTCATCGTTATGTGACCCTTGTGTTTTCGAATGTAGTCAAAGAGGTCCTCAGCAGGCATGGGTCTCTCCAAAACCAAAATCAATTCCTTATTCAGATCATACCAGTCTAGCAGGGACACGATAGCTGACTGCCCAACTGAACTGGTTGTTTTATCCCTCAGTTTTAACATGATAGCCACCTCAGAGGGCATCTGCTTTCCATTCTCATCCACATGTTTTAAAATTTCAATGCTTTTTTTGATGTGTTTGATGGCTACAGGTAATTTATCATGCACACGATAAC
>NW_015150457.1:10669-11984 GCF_000732505.1 Cyprinodon variegatus | reverse complement strand
TCTTTTCACATTCGGTGACTGTAGAAAGTCCTCTGCCTTACTCTTTAGAACCCTTTTCTTTATGTTTTGTTTTTGTAATAAATTCTCACTCATAGGAGACAGGCTCGATGATGTGAGATAGTCATTTTTGGCTGGAAGTGGTCCTCCCTGCTCAAAGATATTACTCTTTTTACTTCTCACTGTACTGATGTGGTCCAGGCAGCCTGTGGAGGCTTCTTCCCCTGTAGAGACCTTAAACCTTTTTCTGGCGATGGAGTCTCCCTCCTCAAATATTTTCCTCTTTTTGCTTCTCACTGTACTGATCTGGTCCAGGCAGCTTGTGTAGGCTCCTTCCCCCGTAGAGACCTTAAACTTTTTTCTGGAAATCTCATCTACGGGGCTGTTTTTTCTTTTTGTTGGACTTTCTAGTGTCATTCTGCTGTTCTCTTGATTACTCATGAGGGCTAAAGTTGTAAAAATATCTGCAGAATCTTTGTCTTCTGTGTAATTTAGCGATTATCAGTTTACCTTCAAGCCAAAACGATCTTACCTTGTGCTAGTTACTCTAGGAGTGTAAGGGAATTCTGTGCTTAGAATTGTTGAATCGTTCTTCTGACATCACTGTGACGTCACACAGGGCGTGGTCTTCAAACGGTAAAAAGGCAGACCCGGCGGCATGGGCGGGGATTGTGGGGCCGTGCGCGCCCACGGATGCGCCCGTGCCCGCCCTTGACTGGCAGCCGTCTTTTTTTTTTTTTCTTCCGTAAACTCAGCGTAGCCAGCTTTCTATTATTCCTCTCTCATTCTGTCAATCATACAATTCAACCAAGCAAACCGACGACTAAAGACAACATCCAATCAAACAACAGAGGGGGCGGGAGTCGCGGGACACTGAGTCAAACATACTTAACGTTCGCACATGCTTTAAATACATCTGGTCATCAGCCAGTGCGCGTCGGTATGGATATTCGGGCTTATTTTCAAAGCAATAGAAGGACAAGTACTGAAAACAGAGCAAATGAGAGTGGCCAGGGAGCAGTTTCTGCAGGAAATGTAAGCGTGACAGACAGCACTGAAGTAAAAAAAAACGCTTTTCCAATCAGTTTATTTTTAAATAAATCAAATGATGACAATAGAGTTTCATGTACAATATAGTCATTCCAGCATATATGAGATCTATGTGCCTGGACTGGGTCCAGCTTGAATTTACACAGAAAAGGTTAGCAAATACATCAGCTTTACATTTCCTAAAGCAAACCTATTTCAGTGCAAAGCTTATCTAAAAAGGGCTAATAAGGCTCGGGCACATGACGTCACACGTTGCGCGGCAGACATA
>NW_015150457.1:6606-9304 GCF_000732505.1 Cyprinodon variegatus | reverse complement strand
GATTTTATAACCCGCAGTCAATACTGCACTCAGATTTCTAAATAGTTCACTTTGAAAGACTCTGATTCAAACTAGGAGTTAACTTTTGAGTGATTTGAATGGCCACAGGACTACACTATTGTTTATTTTTTTTTTATTTTGTGGATCTTTGACTATTTAATCTGGACCTAATTGTACCTAAAATTTTTATCAGTAACAATGTTCAATAAATGTCTTTTCAACAAAATACAGATATAACACGTATCCAGTTTCTGAATGATTGTAAAAAATCTTGTTTCTACCAGCAGCTGGGGGAGACATTAGAACATGGTTCAGAAAACCTGTGAGGACACATTTTTTTCTAACACTAAGAATCAAACAAATGCTGATTTCTAATTCAGCAAATTATTCTTAAAAGATTATTAGATTATTTTTAAAATAATTTTAATGAATGTTTTTATAAAGATTTGAGATTATAAAGATTTGAGATTTCTTTTACTGAATGAATCGTCACAAAGCTAGTGTTAAATTTGAAGTAAATCAAATTTTTGCTGAAAAAGTGTGCCCCCCCAAAAAAATGGAATGCCCCCCCTTTAATTTCTTTCTGCAGCCGGGTCTGATTGTGGGTAGGAAAGAAGAAAGCTTAGCTTGTTCCTGCACCGAATGACTTTATTGGCTCTGTCCACAATTCCATCCATTTTGTCTGATTCTCACTCTTTTTGAAGTCTGTGATCTTCATCACCCCTGACCACACATCGCTGATTTTGTCCTAATAGAGCATTCTTAACAACTTCCTCCTGTACGCCCCCATGCTTTGTCTTGTTTTGAGTTTTTTTGGTAGATTTCAGAATACGAGGGGGAATGGTGGATCCTCTTGGACCGCGAAGGATTTTCTCTGCTTGATCAGGAAAAAAGGCACCGACTTGACTGAGAAAATCTGCAATCTGATCTGTTCATGCAGATTCCAAGCTAAACCATGCTTTGTCTTTGAAGGAATGATGAGTAGGGAGTAGATGTGCATCTTCCACCAGCAATGTAGTACCACTGGTTTACCGAGTGGCCCGAAACATAACTCAGCTGATCATGGTCAGAGAGAGAACAACAGGTTCCATCTCTTTTTATCACCTGTGTTATAAAATGCTGTAAGCTGTAAGGCATGCTAGGAGCTGTAATTATAATTTGTTTATTAATACCTCACCTCAACACCACTTAGAAATTATTAATGGCATCTGTGCACAAAGCTTTTGAAAATTAGGGGTACCTTTGGGAGTAACAAAATAAATCCACTCTGCACCTCTACACTCTCTATAGTGACAGCCACAAGCACAGCCAAAATTTCTCATTGAAATAGTGCTATGTGCCCACTTCTACAGCTGTCTTAACAGATCACCCTAATTCACACTAATTGTATGTACTGTTTTTATTTGCACAATTCATTTAGAGCTCCTCATTGGGGATCTTGGTAAATCCAGCCCTTGGTTAGATAGAATCTGCCCATTTAATAAGGAAGAACTCACTTAGTCATTTTATTTTGTAGTATATTAATATATTTAGTTGTGTACATCTTCTCCTTTAAGAGTTTCCCTCAGAGTCATCATTGGTCACCTTTTTGTCACCATCAACATATTGCTTGGTAGCCAGAAGGTTTTTCTTCTTTTTCCATTTTTGCTATAATCTCTAGATGGTTTGCTACAAACTACAAAATGGAACCTGTTTATGGTGCTGATAAACTCCCTCTTTCAAAGAGGTAAAACAGTTGTGGAGCTCTGTTGCTTCTTTATACCCTGTGCCTCATGGATTTTTTTTCTTTTTAATTATAGCTCTCCTTGCCTGGCCTTTCAGTCTCAGTGGACAGTCTTGATAGGTTTGCAGTTTTATAATGACCATTTCATTTTTGGCAGATGGAATAAACATTGCTCTCTGAGGTGTTTGGGTATTGTTTTATAATCTAATCCTAGCTCCACAGCCCTATCCCAGACCTGTTTATTGTATTCCATTAAATGCTGTATATTTTGCTTATTAATGAAAGAAGAAAAATTCTGAGGCTTTTCCAGAATAGCCCTTATTTTCCTGAACTCAATTCACACTCGATTAGATTACACTAATTAATTGTAGTATGTATCCTCTGAGTGGAAATACTTTGGAATTTCGCACAAAACGGACACTCAAAAGCAATTGAAACAAGAGGGATATTATTGATATTTAGGCTGGTCTGAGCAAAAGCGGAAATTATACCAATTCTTTTTCCTCATCCTTCACAGGATGCCCCCGCCCATCCTCACCACCTTCTACAGAAGCAACATAGAGAGGATTCTGACCAGCTGTCTCACTGTGTGGTGGGATGGCTGCAGCACTTCAGATGGAAGAACAGGAGAAGGGTGGTGAGAACATTAAAGAAGATTGTCGAGGCTTCTCTTCCCTCCATAAAAGACATTTTATCCCAGCACTGCATGTCCCGGGCCCGTAACATCCTCAGTGACCCCTCACCCCCCACCATGGACTGTTCTGCCTGCTGTGTCATAAACGGAACAGATGGACCCAGTATTCAAGGTGAGACATTCAGTAGGAAAGTTCAAAAGTTTATTAAAACAAAACAGAAACAGGCTGCAGTGGATCTGTGGACCTGCAGTGACTGCGGGGAAAGGGGGGTGGGGCAACGCCCAATCACTGACACTCTCTGGAGGGAGAAACACAGGAAAGTGACCACGATCATCTGACA
>NW_015150457.1:0-5908 GCF_000732505.1 Cyprinodon variegatus | reverse complement strand
GGTGGAAAAGATGAGTGAAAATTAGGAACCGGGCAGAACTAGTCAGTAAAGTGAAATTAACAATTAAGGTAAATTTATCAGGCCAGATCATGACATGCTGCCCTCTTGAAAGAGAGTTCACGGCATTTGATGCAGGACCAGCAGGTTCTGTAATAGCTGTTCCCCCAATGCCATCAGACTGTTTAACTGCTGAAAAACACTAAATCAAATCACACTGATAGCATCATACCTAATAGAACTCAACTCAAATGTCTTTCACTGCATTTTTGCAGTGCTCTAAACTTCCACATCAATGCCTTTTAGACCATGTTTCTCCTACACTGTTTACATTTGATCACTGTTGCCATTTATGAATGGAAATGTTATTTTTCACTGCTAAGCTACTGTACTGCTCGTTGAGTTGGAAAGCTGTATAATCGAAATTTTATTTTGTGTGCACTATGTGTATACAAAATGATAATAAAGTTTGTCTGAGTCTAAGTTGCTTGTAGGTCCCCCATCTAGCTCAGAGTTTTTCAAGGGTCCCTGCTTTAGTCCTGAGAGAATAGGTCAGGTTCTCCGTGGCATATATTTCTTCTACAATATCCATCCACTGGGTGAAGCTTGGAAGGTCACACTTCAGCCAGTTTTTTTGTAACTGTCTTATTATATACAAGTATTGTATAAAATTTCTGAAGGGATAAACCCTTTCACTTTGAGATATGGCTTCAGATATCAAACAGGAATATTGTTTTAATGGTTTTAATGGTTTTGAAGTCAAATGTTTCCTCTAAAGTTCTCAGAATTTCAGTCTTGTACATGACCAAAGAACATTTATGTGATTGGCTTTCTTGTTCCCACATTGTCTTTGACATGAGGGGTAATGAAAAACACATTTATCTGTTCCTCCATCCAAAGTCCCTTCACCATTAGGAGCTAGTGGAGAATTGTTGTTTTGCACATAGAATGCCAATCACTCTCAGACAAATGAATATTCTTTTCCTGCTTTCATTTTAATTTGACAGATATCGAGTTTAAACTGTAAACTCTCATAGCTTTGACATGATCTGTCCAGGAGTTTGTACGCAGCAATCAACCCATCTATCAACTCATTGCCTCCTGCTGAACTCCTCGTTTCAATGTCATCGGAATGTCTAAGCTGCAGATATCTGAACAGGTCTCTATTCTTTAAACTGAATTCTCTTTTAAGTAAACCAAATGTCTTGACGTTTCTTCCTTCTAGATGCTATTCCCTTTTCCCTCCATCTCTTAAATGTAATATGTATCACTCCCAGTCCAAATGTAGGGGTGCATGAGGGCCAAGTAATAAGTACTGAAGTATTGCTATCACTTACTTTCACTATATTTAATGATGAAGTATCAGAATAAAGGGGGTGAATACAGCGGCCATGCCAAACTACACATGTTAAATTATTTCGGTGACCAATGTAGATTTATTTTATTAAGAGAAGGGTACCAACACTTTTATCTGCTTCTGCAGATTTTTTACATAAATGTTTAAATTAAACATGTATTGTTCCTTCTACTTCCCAGTTATAAACCTATTTGGGCTGGTCTACCACATGGAATGCCAACAAGATCGACTAAAACATGATAAAAAGCATTTCATAACACGGATCGCTTTAAGAAATGAAATTTTATGGAGGTGAGGGAACCTCAGCAGACTGTTCATTTAATTTTAAGATAGAATTTTGCTCTATGTTCACATGTAGCTTAACAGCACAGCTTTGGGCTTGGTGAGATGGGAATTTATGTTAGTCATTTTATTGCATATGCAGTAATAACAGCTATAATAAATCTTTTTTCTATTCATCTTTGCATGCAAAAACGTCTTAAAAATACTTAGTTCATCATCACCTCATATTCCTGTGATGAAAATCCAAATATGATTCACAGCTGTCAAATCTGCAGCATCTAAACCCCCTTTTTTTCTTCAGTTTTGATTTTTTTTTTCCTGGAAACATAATAAAGTGAGAATTTGTTGAATGAAGATGCATTGATTGGAATGAGATGAGCTCCACAAAACAAAATCCCCCACTGATTTTTATTCCCACAAACTCCCTGTTTCAGTGTTGAGCCACTGATTGCTCGGCAAACTCACTCATGTAATTGCCACTTTTGCTTGAGAGCCCATTTATCTGTTCTGCCACATTGCATCACAAGCATTTAGCATTGCATCTCTCTGGTTGAACTATTTCAGACTTGCTTAAACAACTCATTTGCTATTCATGGAAAGGCCCCCTTCTTGTTTTCTTTTGTGTATTTTTCCCTTTTGTCTCTGTCAGATAATATTTGCAGATTTAACCATATCTTGTGCACATTGGTCAACAATGTGTGATATGTAACAAAACCTCACAAAATACTCATAAAAGGAGCAGCGAACCCAAAAAGGTGGGCTTTAATAGAACATGGTGCTGGGAGTAGTAGCCCACTGCTGCCCTCTGCTGGTTTGAACCACAAGCCTGTATTATATTTAAACAGGGCTGCAATTTATTTCAAATTAGCTGTTCTGTTTAAGATATCAATAAGTCAGTGGGGAAAACAATTCAATAATGTTTTCAAGTTATATAGTACACATATGTGCTATCAGCATTCCAGATATAATGAAATATGTTCAGATTTATTTACATTCTGTTAAATTGAGTTGAAGATATTTCTGAAAATATGCATTTCTACCATTCTAACATAGATGGAGTAATAAGCATGGAGTTTAAGCAGCATGCCACTTAAACTGACAGTACCTATAAGCTGTTTCTGGGGTCCCACAGCCCAGAAATCTCTGATAGAACTTATTCTTCAGCCTGACACAAACCCTCACTGCCGATGTCCACCAGTGGGTTTGAGGGTTGTCGCCATCCTCTCCTTCACCGTTGTGGATCCATATGTACAAGCACCAGGATGACAAGCATAAACTCCTGCCTCTTAGCTAACCTGGCAGTAGCCAGATTGATATGTGTAGAACTGATTTGCTGTGAGACTGAAAACTCAGATCTCGTGACAATCTACCTTGCAGCACAAGGTTACCTTGTGAAAGAGTGTAAGAGGGTCCAACTGCTTTTAAGAACACTGTTAGCAGAGTTGTGTGTTGGGGTTAATTTATATCTGTATTTTTCCCAGATCTAAATCCTAAAAAAGTCCAATTTTATGTTCTGTACCATGTTCCATTACAATGTTACTCTGGCTTTGTGTTTAGAGTTGTTGTCCCTAGTGTTGCACCAATACCGAAACTGCACTCAAATGGTGGTATCGGTATCGGCGAGTGTTAATACCGTAAATAGGGCACGATATCATTTTGAGAGCCAAAAGTTTATTCAACTATTGTCACCCATTCCAGGTAGGCAATAAAAAGTTCTACTGGATTCACTTTGTATTATTATTTTTCCTGCTTCACAAAGGTAGGCGGCAGCTTGACAAAGCCATGATGGCAATTATTTTACATCCAAGTAGTGTGCAGTTCTTCATCTATATTGTACACGCACGCATCAATTTCAAACAGATGGTATCAGTATGGTATCGGTATCGGCCAATACTGCACAGCCAGCTATTGGGTATCTTTATAAGGGCCAAAAAATGGCATTGGCGCAACACTAGTTGGAGCTGAACCTTTGTCAAGTCTTTCACATCCTTCCATGGGGTTTCTTCCTGGGCTTATATTTATACATCATGTATTTCTGACCAGCCTTCTGCTGAAGAATACCCACCCCACAGCATAAGGGTTCCACCACCATGTTTGATCGTGGGGATTCTGTGCTTATAGTGACGTACAGGATTATTTTACATCACTACATTGTGTTTTGAATCAACAATGTAATTGGTCAGTTGATTCAGGGAGTCCAGTAAAGTCTCATTTTATCTTGTAGGCTTTTTTTTCTGACAGCAAGTGATTACAATTAATTTCTTTAGGAGGATTTAGTTGACTCAAGGAGACCTTGATACAAACAATTTAGTTTGTTTTTTTATTCATCTTTATTCAAATAAAATATGTTGCAGTTTGTAGTTACAAAATTAACAAAATGTGGAAAACAAACAAATGGAAAAATAACTAAGGGCGTGTGAATATATTGCATTTACCATTGTATTGAAAAATGAGTCATTCTAAATAAATTGTTCGTTTTTTTTTTGCAAATTTGGAAAATAAATAAATAAGAATTTACTATGGAAACCATAAAGTTGTGTTGATGTCATGAAGTTTAAACCAAGAACAAATACTTTAATATCTTGGCATGTCAGAATTTGAGAGCAAATCAATTTATCCGGCACTTCATTAGACCTTCAGAGACTCATTAGAACTTGTAAGGAAAGGAAGAAATTGTTTTTAGACCTTGAAAATGGTTCTACTTTTCAAAGCTCACAGCAACACTCAGCAGCTGACTGAAGATCTAAAAGGGAAGCCTTTTCACTGCAACAAAACAGAGAGAGCTATAAACAAACATCAAAGTCCTCCAAACGGTTAGTGCTCTTTGTATCAGAAGTGGCATCAATAAGAGGGAAGGTGTGTGTGGGTGTGTATTTATTACCTTGTGGGGACCATTTTCCATTAGAAGAAAGTGTTTAAAAGGAAAATATGAAAGTTGTACCCAGAGCTGCAGGTCAATAACATAATAAGTAACAGAAGTTGAAAGGTTTCTGCAGTCCAATCGCAAACCACCTTTTGGAGGTACAACATCTGAACGAGATTATTTCCAAAACGTACATCTCTTCAATATTAGGTTGTGAATGTTTAGTTTCTAAAATCTATAATGAGAAGAACACCACTACAATTTAATGCATTCAAACTCTATTAATGCAGATCTTAAGACATAAATTACTGCAAACAGTAAAGTTCAAAAAGACAAATCTAGTAGGAAAAGAATATTACCCAACCTTTTTAAATCACAAAAGAGATCAAACTTTTCAGCAGATCCTCACAGTGAAAAAAGGTGTAAATGTTTAAAGACGGAAAAAGACTCCACCTGGAGTGTAAACACTGCTGGGGGTGGATGTGCAGAGCTGGCAGGTGGCTGAGACGTTGGATGAGAATTTTCTTGCCTTAGGAAGAATTGAAGCAGTGAAAAATGAGGGATTCATGAAGAAAACAGAATAAGATTCAAAGAAAAGGGAACTGCAAAAAGAAAGAGCATCAATGGTCTAATCTGCAGTTATCAATCACAAAAAGTAATTGTCCAAAAATTATTTTATGCATAACGTACTGTTATCCATCTAAACACAATATTCCAGTTGCAGTTCTTGGGATGTATTTCTATCGGTTTTGGATATCTAAACTTTTGCTCAGTGAATATGTCATTCTTAGTAACATTAGACGGATATCATCCATAAAACTCATTCCAAGCTTTTAATGGACTATTAATGGACCTTTTATGGCTTTTCTCCACATTCTTTATTGTTGCCACTTAGGCTGTAGAAATCATTACAAAAACTGTTCCACCAAATAATTGCTAATTTCAACCTCCCTCTATTTACCAATCAGAGAAAATAAAATTAAGTTTTTATGCATCCATGTTATACATTTACTTAAAAAAAAAAATCCATTTTAAATTCTGAAATGTTTTTTCAAGAAGAGAACAGCAATCGTTCTGTTTGGTATATAGACAATTTCCTGATTCACATATTTTCAGAGGTGTCAAGTAACAAAGTACAAATACTTTGTTACTGTACTTAAGTAAACTTTTAGGTATCTATACTTTACTCCATTACTTATTTGTCTTCCTACTTCTGACTTCTATTCATTACATTTTCACACAAGTATCTGTACTTTCTATTCCTTACATTTTAAAAACAAATGTTACTCGTCACTCTTGGCTTCGGTTTAATGTTAATAAATATTTATTTCACGTCATGTGCGCCATCCAACGCAGATCATTGGCTCCATCCACATCTAGTGAAAGCTAGTGTCATTGGATGAGTCATA
>NW_015150456.1:3324751-3333070 GCF_000732505.1 Cyprinodon variegatus | reverse complement strand
TCATATACAATTGTAATAATAACATGCAGGTTAATCTTGGGGTAATTACCCAAACAACATTTTTCTTGTTTCCAAGTACTATTTGACTTGCTATGTTACTACTATCTTATTACATGGTTATTGATGTACTATAAAAGAAAGTGTTACCCCATAAGAAACCAGTGGAAGTCAGTATTACTAATTTTCATAATCTATGTGCAAAGGAACACAAAATGTGCACAACAATTTAGCGTAAAGCTTCCAGACCTGTTTCAAATAGCTGATGGTCTGTGGATTGACAGTCCTGAAAATTGGCCCTCTGTTCAGTATGGAGATATTTACAATTATCTCATTAAAACACCAGAACTTTATACAACAGAGGCAATGAAGGTTCTGAGTCAG
Organism: Cyprinodon variegatus; assembly: GCF_000732505.1. NCBI lineage: Eukaryota > Metazoa > Chordata > Actinopteri > Cyprinodontiformes > Cyprinodontidae > Cyprinodon > Cyprinodon variegatus. Next base: position 3,332,689 of record NW_015150456.1, on the reverse strand, counting down.
AAATGTTTGAAAGAGTTGCTGTGCATTTTTATGGAGTTGTTTTTTTCAATGTTTTGTGCTACCTAGCAACAAAACTGGACTTAGTGTTTAATGTTGTGTGTAGCATCAGTGATTTACATGTAATGTTCAGTGGATGAGTACAGTGTCCAGCTGCAGCCACAGCTTTGTGCATTTTCTCATAGGTGCTACAGAGGCTTTCTATATTTCCTTGGCCAGGCTCTATGGCAAAGAGCAGGCAGGTCAACCATGGCGGCAAAAAACACCAGCTTGTATATGAGGTTGAAGTCGTTCTGGTGACGGTCCACTCCCAGTTTCTCCTTGTCATCGTTCATTTTTCTTTAGTATGGCAAGAATCAAAAAGCCACTGGGCAGAACAATTCAGCAGGTTTTGTGATTTCATATTGGATTGTTGAAAACGTAATTGCAGTTAATTGATGAATCAATATTTTTGCCTCTAAAAGTAAAACAGCACAGATAAAAACTGATGGGCACTGGAATGCCTTACACTCACTTGATGGATTTTGATGCCACCACACTGAAGTCATATCGTGCATCACATCTTAACTGGATTATTATCTCTATGTGCCTCACTTGGTTTTAAACTGGCTCGGTCAAAGATTGTATGCCGTTTTTCAAGAAAAGGGGAATTGAGATTAGCGACTGTGGTAACATTGAATGAATTATTCATAAGTGAACAGCTGTCGTAAATTGAAGACTTTCAAAACAAATTGTTAATTTATGAAGAATTTGTGTTGTCAAGATCAGGATCTTGTATTTTTAAATTCCTGTTTGTGCAGAAAACAAGAGGGTGAAATTATTTAGGATAAATCTGAAAATCTTTTGACTCTACAACTGTCAGAGGTAAATATATTGGAATCAGCTGCACACAAGTTGCTTTTTCGTAATGTAAGTGAAGGTTTATTAATTTGAAATTAGTGAGGGGAAAATGCAATTAAATTTGTGAATCCATCTTCACAGCGTCAGAGTTTACTGATCCAAGCATTTCAAAATAGACCTTTTTACATTTCATCCCAAAAGTCTCCAACCAATGCTGCTTTTCTGATGCCAGAAAGATGTCTCTAAAATCAATGCAAACTGGTTAATCTTCATGTTTCTGTTGGATCTGGAGTGGAGGCCTTCAACACGGGGTCCGCAACCCCTACAGTAGGGGTCCAAGGAGCTACTGCATATGGATCATGAAAGTTTTGGTTAATTAGACTTTTTTTATATTCCCCCTGCAATTTTTCCCACTAATTGAAATGTCTTTAAAGCCACATCAACATGAATTCAACACACAGTAGTAAACAGATAAATGGAGGCAGAAGATCAGAAGACCAGTTTGATATAAGACAATTTCATACAATATATATAATTAGGGCGTCCCCGCTCCATCTCACCATCAGTTTGGGGGTCCTTGGCCTGGACCCCTAATCTAGATTAATTCACATTGAACATGTTTTTGTCTCCCAGTGAGGGTCGTGGAGGGTCGCTGCACACATTGAGCCACGTTCTGCTTCAGGTTTCATCCTGTTAAAGGTGAGGTTTCGTCTCCAGTTTCACTACATACATGCTCTGAATAAAGAATTGCAGCAAACTCAATGGTGCAAAGTAAAAAAAAAAAACTCTCTCGTAGCTATAGGCTCATCTGAATAACTTAACGTAATTTCCCAGATTTCTGTAAAGAAAACCTTTTAACTAATTGGAATAAAAACTGGAATTGAAGGTGTTGTTTTCCAACTCATATCAGTTTAAATGAAGGTAATTGACCTGGAATACATTAGTATGAATCAATCAGTTTAAAATTTTCTATAAAGGCACCTTGATTTGAGCTGGTATTGGATACATAAACTAGATTGAAATAAGTTTTATGGTATTGAATCCTCAGTAAAGTAAATGTAGTACTGATATTCACAAGCATTTATAACCAAGTCCAACCAAGTCTTAAGACAACGATTACTGGAAATGACAGTCTTACCCCTAACTGGTGACGTAGAGTCAAACAATGACCCTCCATTACTACTCTGAGGCCTTTGCATCATTTTTACAAGGTTATAAAAAGCATATTTCATAAATAACTGTGACTCATTCACCCCCAAAATGCAAGGTTATGAATTTGAATTCAATGTAAAACAGGAAAGATACTCTTAAAATAGAAATAGCAAAAGTTTTCTACAGTAAATCAATCCAGAACAGTTTTAGATCTGAACTAAATTAAAAACAAAGCGTCTTTTGAAGGTGCTTTGTGTGATTTACCAAAACTAAATAGATATTTAGTATCAGTTTAAATCATACATTGAAAATACAGTGAAATACAAAACATGCATGGAAATGGAAAATAAAAAGAAAATAATGGTGAGGAATAAAAGAAAATGTGGGATTCAAAGAGACGGAGAAAGGACAGACATTGTCAGTAGGGGCAAATTTAAAGCAAAATGGAAAAACCATGATAAAACATGGTTATGATGGCTGATAAAATGTAAGTCAATGACTTTATTTGGCAAAAACAATTTCTCATTAAAGTCCTGAAACCAGAGATGGTAACTAAGCAGATAATTTGCTAAATATCCTGCTTTTTTCCTCTATTAATAAAATAAAACAAATGTACTTTATTGTAATTAAATACATTTTATTTCAAGATAGAACAAAAGAATAAGATAAGTATGTGAACCTTGCTCTGAAAAGAACCCAATGGTTGTTTCTTTTTTAACAGCTGCACAGAGAAGTTCTGGATCACACTTCCATTTACAGTTAGCTTTAAAGGGGTAATGTTCAAACTAAAAACTAATTCTGTCGTTTTTATCATCTAGAGTATAGTTTCTGAAAATTTCCTGTAGGGGCTGCTGTTGTTCTGCCTACTTTCAACTCCCTGCATCCAGGTTCAAATGCTTAAATTTGGGAGTGCAGCCAGGACCTGTAGTTTCCCTGGCTGCCTCAGATCCTGCACACACACACACACACACACACACACACAACCCCACACACACACACAGGCTAAAACATGTAGGCCGAGCTGTCGATGAATCCACTGTCAAAACAGTTTGTGGGTCATGAAATACAAAAAGCAGCAGGGCAAGCAGAAGCCACCAGAATCCATACTGGGCTGCCATAACCGCAGCAAACGCTGCCCTCAGTAAGCGTCCAGCGGCTGACAGGAGTGGAACAAAGACAGGTGGGAGAGGAAACAGAAGGCAGAGCGGAAACGCAGCAAATACGGATGTGAAAGAATGGAGGGAAAGATCCGCAGGGGAGAAGGAATACATGCACAGAGAGGACAGAGAGACAAATGGAAAACAGGGGAGAAGGATCAAACTGAAAAGTGAAATGATGATAGGTGAAGGATGGTTGGATGATAAGTGGTGATGTTAACCAGGCAACAAGCTGAGTAATGCATGTTGTGGTGGGGGATCTGCTCAATGTAAACCACATGGGAGCAGGAGACAAAGGAGAGGACGCATGGAAAGTGAAGGCAGGTTTACGCATCATTGGAGGGAAGGAGCTCAGCAAGGTGCAGCAGGACTAAACATGACAGAATATCAGCGTTAATAAACTGCAATATGAATAACAGATCCCTCAGTATACCACAGCAAACCCCACAATACAAAAACACCATCAAGTCAAGCGGCAATTAGTCACGTATTGCTCACAGGACTGGCTCTAAGGCGTGTGTTGTGTTTGCATCACAGCAGGGGGCGTTATTCTGAAGTGAGACACGCACTGTTACAAACATGAATCATCACCAAAGTACAATAAAACCATGTTAAATAGTTTTACTGTTTTGCTTTTATGAGGTATTAATTTTAAGTAGAAAGGCAGAATCCATAAAAAAAATCTGCCATTTAGAATAGAATAGAAAAGATAATGGTCCTGATTCTTCCTTTTATTGAGATGCAAAAAAATCCTTCAATTAAAGGTACTATATAACATTACTTTTTAATTTTTATGTCTTAACTAAAGATGTTGGATTGGATTTCCAATTTTGTAATCTAAATCTTGCAATTAAGGATTGGAGAAATATGTTTTAACTTTACTGCAAAAGTAAAGTAATATAATGTAATAACAGAAGATAGAGATAAGGATTTAAAGCAACATAGCGAAAATGTATTAGTATCTTTAGACCAAACTGATCTGAAACTACAAGTGGAGCCTAAATCTTACCAAATGACAATATTCCACTATGTTTGAGAAAATGTATTATTTAGACCAGTCACCCTGACCCCACCCGATGAAGACCATGGAGGGTCTCATCCTAGCCTACCTGCGCACCGTGGTGAGCCCCACCCTAGGCATTCACCCACCTGTAGACCACCGGGAGATCAGTGAGACTCATGTCCTTTGACTTTTCCAGAGTCTTCAACACCATCAGACCAGAACTGCTGAGGGAGAAGCTAGAGGACGCTGGAGTGGACAGACATTTTGCTGCCTAGACGATTAACTACCTCACTGAATGCCCTCAGTACGTGCGACTGCACGGCTGTCGGTCAGAGGTGGCAGTCTGCAGTACCGGGGACCCAGCAGGGCACTGTTCTGTTTCCGTTCCTCTTCACCCTTTACACTTGTTGACCTACAACATGGACAGCTGCCATCTCCAGAAATTCTCGGATGACTCAGTGTATTCTCATTATCAGTTCGTATGAAATCGTACGAAAAGTTATGCACCGTAATTTCGTACGTTTTGGACGTTTTTTTCGTCGTATTTCGTCATATTTTTACGTCCTGCCTCCAGACAAGATATCCTTGCGCATGCGCATGTTACGCACCATTCAATAACATAGAATTTAACATAGAAGTAACCCTAACCCTAAGATACAAAACAGCAAGCAACATAGTTAGAGACATGAAGAAGTAATTATTGCACTGTTTTTCCCAGTTTTATGTCCGTCCGCGGATCTGCTTATTTCGTCTGTCTGCCTGCGCATGCGCACTGATCTGTATTTTCGAGGAAAAACGTCCAAAACGTACGAAATACTGTGCATAACTTTTCGTACGATTTCATACGAACTGATAATGAGAATATGTTGGATGACTCGGCCATTGTAGGCTGAGTTTCTGAGGAGAATGAGCTGGAGTATCAATCGGTCATCAGGAACTTTGTGGACTGGTCCGAAAACCACCTGTGTACTAACACCAGTCAGACTAAGGAGATGGTGATCGACTTCAGGAGAACACCCCCACCTTACTCCCTCGTGAGCATCCAGATAGTTTCAAATACCTGGGTGTTCTTGTCAATAATAACCTGGACTGGACTAATAACACCGATGCCCAGTATAAGAAGCTCCTAAGGGGGCTGAGGTCCTTTGGAGTGAGCAGCCCCCTCCTTAAAACCTTCTATGACTTCTGTGGTGGCATCAACGCTGCTCTACCATGTTGTCTGCTGGGCCCCTGGCAGTGCAGAGTGGGACAGAAAGAGACTGAACAGACTAGTGAGAACGGCAGTTTCTGTCCTAGGCTGCACTCTGGACTCAGTGGAGGCATTCGCTGAGAGGAGGGTGCTGTTCAAGCTTACATCCTTCATGGACAACACCTTCCACCCTCTGCACCAGACTGTAGAGGATCTGAGCAGCTCCTTTTGTGAAAGACTTTTACACCCTGTTTGTAAAAAGGAGCAACACAATACATCACTACAACCGTGATAACTTGTGCAACTTATAATATGTAATTACAATTTAATAAGCCATCTATGTTAAGAGAGAAAAAACAACTTTAAACAAAGGCGGTGGACTCAGATTCCAGCTTCCAAACAATTTACAATTCAATTATAGAGATGATCCCTTCCAGATATGACCACCCCCCCCCATCTAGTTTGTGACTCGTACTCGAGTCGCACTTAAGTCACATATTTAATGACTTCAGACTCGACTTAGAATCGCATTTGAGGGACTTCAGACTCGACCGAGACTCTCGATTTCCGACTCGTGAACAATATTTTATTTTTTAAGTGTTTTTGTTTTACTAACTTGACTGATAGCCGCTCGCCTTACCCGCACACAGCAGAGGTTTTTAAAAAAAAAACGGCAGAGGGGCTGTCAAGCATTCATGTAGCACTGACGTCGCTGACGCAACGCTACGTGACAACACTACGTGACAACGCTACGTGACAACGCTACGTGACAACACTACGTGACAACGCTACGTGACATATAAGCATGTATTTTTCACTTACCAGTTCAAGATAATGATCATTCCATAGATATAATAGCGACTTTTAAGCTATACCGTCTCAATGAAGGAGATGAAAACACAAGGAGAAACAAGCAAGCACGCAAATTATTGAACTTATTTTTATTAATCATGTTATTAGAATTTATTGTGTGATTAATTTAATATTGCAACAGGCCCACTCTAGACTTGAGACTTGACTTGGACTTGAGCTCTGAAGACTTCAGATTTGACTTGCACTTGCAAAAAATTACTTGTGAACATGTCTGATATACACTGCAAAAAATGTAAATCTAAATAAGTCATTTTTTCTTAAAATAAGTTCATTTTATCCTGAATTTAGGAGATAAATGAGACACTTTGCCAATGAAACAAAACAGTTTACATTTGAAATAAGAAAAATCAATTGCATTGTCTTATTTCAGGTGCATGTTATCTAATTAACTTAACTGTAAAAGTACTCATTCCGTTGGCAAACTATCTTATTTACCTGCTCAAATTAAGGGTAAATACACTTGATTTAAGAAATTTTTACTTAATTTCAGATGGTTTTTGCAGTGTAAATATCCATGTAAACACCTGTGCTATAACCATGTATAGTAATCCTTCTATAAGAAAAAACCTGTCATCTGTAGCTGTCTTCAGTGTCCTGCTGCTGATAGATAGGTTTCTTTTTTAAAAGGTGCATTGAGGAAGTTTACGTTTGTATTTATTACTTCCATATGTGTGAAAAGATTTTTGTTTTATTTACTGCAAATGCCTTTACAAGCTCAATTTGTCAGTTTATGAAGGGGTGATTCATGTCTGACTGTCTGGACGTGCGTGTGGGTGTGATGCTTGTGCACTATTGTACAGCTGGCTACTTTGGTGAGTCTCCTCAAGAAACAAAACGATTCCAACGAAAACATTACAAAGGGGGGGGGATCCGCTCATCAAGTTCAATTTGCATATTTTCTAAATCAAAACAAGGCTTTGCTTTGGTCCACTCTATAAAGCATTGAACTTAATGCTAATTCTGACAGTTTGAATTGAAGATGCTTTCTGGATGTGAAGCGAAACGTCTTCAAACTTGGAAACAAATTCCTGTGGATTGTTTTTTTTTTATTTTTTTTAATGACTAGGACCTGGATAACTAAGAATTATCACCAGGACTTGTAGCCCTTTTATTGTGATCAATCCTCAAAAAGAGTCTTCTGTGCACAAGCGTCACACCCAATGCTCACGTCCAGACAGTCAGACATGAATCACTCCTTCATAATCTGAGAAACTGATCTTATAAAGGCAATTGCAGTAAATAAAGAAAAACTCATTTCACACATATGGAAATTGTAAATAAAAATGTAAATTTCCTCAATGCACCTTTAAAACAGAAACATATCTAATGGAGGCAGGACACTGGTCATGATATATTAGTGTTTGACACTGTGCCACACAATTTCAATATGATATTGGGATTGTGTCGCACATAATCAATGCAGCAATGATCTTCCAGAAGGAAAGAGTGTCAAGGTTACAATGAGATCTCCTGGCATGATCTTGTGCTAAGAAAACATTACCATATCTTTCATAAAACGTTAATAAAAAAGTTTATTGAGTGACAAATATGATACAAAAGGTTTTTTCAAGCACTGTATGAAGATATTATTGCACTTCAGCTAACTATTAATGCTAAGCCTGGAATCCGATTTGCAGTTTCTAACCTATGGCTAAAATTAGTAGCCTCGTGAGACCATCCTGATCTCGCGGGTTTTCAAGATTTCACTCGCTAATCAGTCTGGAGAC
>NW_015150456.1:3322428-3324098 GCF_000732505.1 Cyprinodon variegatus | reverse complement strand
TCGCCCGTTCCCAAAATTACTTCAACGGAAGGTTTCCAGATGGATATGCGGAGCAAATCCATCTGGCGGAGTCAGGTTATAAAATTAGGCCCTTAGGACTGTTCCTTTAACTCAACACTGGCAAATTTAAAGCACCACTTTAAGAAAATAGTGAAATGAAAATGTTTAAATCTCTGAGACAAACTCTGGCATGTACATAATTCCTGCAATAGTTTCATAAATCTGTCCCTAATAGTTTACAAGCAGAAAATACACAGAGAGAAGTACGTATTCTCAAAGGCAGCGGTGAAGAGCAGGAAGTCATCACTTGGTGTTGATGTTGTTTATTACTTTACTAACACTTGAAATAATGTGCGTTGGAGCTGCGAATAAAAGCCTCTATCAGCTTTCTGAAGAAGCGATTAGAGACCATAGGAACAGTTCTGTGCAAGATTAGAAAAGCATAATTGTCCCACTCCAGGTAAAGTACTTTAAAGCACTAATGCTATACTGATCTGCCCTGTCAGAATAAGAGGGACAAGTATGAATTGTTAGGTTTAATAAAAGTCAAAGGTTAAAATCAAGCCTCATTGTGAATGCTAACCTTCAATGGCTGCAGCCTGTGGTTTGTGTTTGTTAAAGAGCCATGAATGGTGCAGCAGTGAAAAAGCAATATTTGATCATCCACCTGCCTTACAAATCGTACATTTCCAAAGTAAAATTCCAGATTGCTGATATTTTACAGAGTATGCACAGACAAATCCCCCTTATATTAGTTATTTCTTCAATTTCTTCACATTTTCATTTTCATTTCTTTTACAACCTGTACAAGCAGGAACAATTAGCAGAGATAATGTAATTGTAATGTCACATAATTACATGATATGGTTAATGCATAAAATAATGAGCAGTGTACGGTTTCTTTGTGAAGAGCTTCCATTACCCCCTCAGCTGCACTTTGAGGATCCAAGTATTAACAGATTTATATGGTAGAATTAACTCTGGGTGTAGTTAATCTGAGCCTGCGTTTACACTGAATATTTAACTGATTTTCTGGATTAAATGAGTCCAGACCCAACACTGACCTAGCTTGAATTTGTCATTCTCTATGATCAGATAGTTTTAAAAAAGCATGGAAGGGAACGCTAGACTGAACCAATGTGGCTTTTTACAGATAAATTTATGATTTTATTCTTTTCCAAGTCATTTCTTTCTTTCTATTTCTTCCAGAACTCTGGTCACTAAGGTGCTCTGATGCTGTATAAAAGTCAGACTGATCCTGTGCAGTACAGTTTCTTCTCTGCTTGGCTGCAGAAAGAAAGCTTTGTGTGCCACTAAAGGAGAATTTATTGGTCTGGTTATTTAACAGTGACTGTACAGATTACGATCCCTCCCGAGATAGAAGAACCACAAGAGGGCAAAGGGGGAGTAAAAGAGCATGTGGATGGGATGGATAGGATCATGACTCAATCAGCTTCTTTGTCTCGTATCTAACGATATGACTGCACAAAGTTTCAGTGCTTTATTTGTTATTATGAATGTGAAGCTGCAGTCTTTTTTTTTTCTCAATTAGCCATGTTTATTCTAGTAATAAACGTATATAAATTAACTCAGAATGAGTATACTGCTGATTTTTAAAAATGAAACAAAACTTCCAGTACCTAAATTAACCCTGTAATGCCAAATGTATC
>NW_015150456.1:3316335-3320217 GCF_000732505.1 Cyprinodon variegatus | reverse complement strand
CAGACAGAGCATTTGCATCATGTTGTATGAAATTACGTAATACTATTAAGATCGATGCTTCTGCATTTACATTTCAAAGCAGTGAACCATTTTTGATAAAAAAAATTAAAAAAAATAGATAGAAACTTGCAGCCTTGCTTTGCTGTAGGGTGAAACTGTGTTCACTGCAGTGCAGCTAATGACAGGAAGCCATTCCTGAGAAAAAAAATGCATGGTCGTGTATCATTGGAATGCAATTCAGACACACAATAGTGTGATGGATGTATAAAAAACAAAACCAGAAGATACAGCAATGACAAATTATCGTGTGAGACTCACTGTCAAGTAAAAATAATCACAACTGTTTTTAGGTCACAGATAATTTCACTCTTGGGGCTAAAACTCTAGATTCCAGTTTAAAAGGTGGCTGAATAAAAACTGAAATATCCAAAACAAGATTGATGTTTCTGAGAATAGCTACTGTTCATGCTTTCAGAAAGCAGTAAAAAGAGTAGCCAATAATGTTTAACAAATTAACACTAATGGCCTTGCCTTTGGCTTAAACAGCAATAATGACTTCACTTTAAAGAATTAGCAAATTTGCACTTTTTAGCTTCTTATTAGCAAATTAAGCAGTCTTAAGCAACCAAGGTAACAGCAAGGTTCAAATAGCCTCATCTCTTTGCCGTCTATGTTGACTTGCAGCAGTACAATGTTATAAATCCCTCTGCTCTTTATTAAAGTCTGACTTTCAGCCTCAGGCTGGGACGCAGATAAACTTCTATATGGTAACATAATTGGCAAAAAAGATGTCTCATTTTACAAAGATTCTTTATCCTGCAAAAGAAGTAAAAAGATTGACTTTCAAAATATCAAATTCCAACTAAATGATGATTTCTCTACCTAGAAGTAGCTTCTAGGCTTTCCACTATTAAAACAAACAGAATATTCTATATTTTTGTTAAAAATCACCACATAGCAAATTCAGAAATTGGAATCTTTTAAGATTAGAATGTTAAAACTGATGTTTTGCCAACATCGTCCAACAGCATCAAAGTTTGTGAGCAGCAGCAATCACATCTTCTGAGATGAATTCAATTATATGACAGACTCAGTTGTGATATCTTGTTATCTCAAAAAGACACAGAAGAATAAGGAGGAAATCTGACAGATTTTCCCCAACAGGACCTTAAATCAGATGGAATTACAGCAGCAGCCTTTCTGACATGACCCTGATGCTCTAGAGCTCTGCAGATAGTAGCTGATGGATAACCAAACCCACCAATGAAAAGCCAGATCTTTTAAAAAAGACATCAATAGTTGCAGATTCCATTTATAGCAGATATTTGATAACAGTTGAAACTCGATCTGTAACCATCTCCTTTCCAGCTGAGGGAAGCTTAACATGAAGTGTTGCCAAGTGTAATTGATCTCAAACCCTGAAAGAAACAGAAAATAAAAAAATAAACAAAAAAAAACTAACATCTTTCTTTTCAATGTTTAAATCGTCCTTTATTGTATAACGTTTTGGACATGAGTGAAGTTGGCCCCCCCACCTTATTCAAATCAGACAAAATTAGTGTCAAACGTTTGTGCAACAAAAATTTTCGTTTGTGCCGCTATCATTTTTTTACAGTTTAAAATTATATAATCATAAGTTGGCAACTTATAATTTATATGAAATTCAGAGTTTCAGAATGAAAAAATGTTCACTGACCTTTGATGGCTTCTACAAACAATTATTGATATCATTAAAATGATAGCAGTACAGAAAAATGTATATATTTTAAAATATGCATTTTAAAGTGTTTAATATATTTATTTTAAATATTTTATATTTTAAATTAATTCTAAAATTTTATATTTTTGTGTGGCAAAAATTTTCATTTGTACTGCTATCATTTCAATGATATTAATAATATTTTGTAGAGGTCATCAAAGTCAGTTAACATCTGTTTTTGCTGCGCAAACCAGCACAAACGGAGCTGAGTTACAGTAATTGACACCCACTTTGCCTCGTTTGAAGAAGGTGGGGGGGCTGGTTGACCTTTGATGACCTCTAGAAATGTTTCTTCATATCTTTAAAATGATAGCGGCACAAACGAAAATTTTTGCTGCGCAAACCAGCACAAACGTTTCACACTAATTTTGTCTAATTTGAAGAAGGTGGGCGGGGCCAACTTACCTGACTCCGCCAGATGGATTTGCTCCGCATATCCATCTGGAAACCTTCCGTTGAAGTAATTTTGGGAAGGGACGAAAATACTGGTTAGCTGATTGGCCTATGTTGGTGATAGACGGGCCAAATAAACCAATCAGATCAACGAAGCATATGACGTACTAACAGAGCGACAACGAAGAGGAGCCAATTGATAGATCAGACTCTTGCCGAAACCAGTCGGGAGAAGAGCAAAAACATCTTTTCCTCTGAGAAAAGCCTCCAGAGCAGTGCTTTGCTCTTTCAGTGAAGAAATACTCTAATTCCAATAAAACTTGCTAGATAGCCACGCTAACGCTAGTTTCATCGGCTGAAGCCGCCATGTTCTTTAGACTGAACTGTCGAGCTTCTCGTTGCGTCACACCTCAACCCGCCTCAAAGCCAACGCTGATTGGACGTTCGTTTGGTGAACTGCTCCATATTTTCTTTAACGGAGAGTAGCCAGACTGATCTGCGAAAGCTGAAAGCTCGCGAGATCAGGATGGTCTCACGAGGCTAGGGGCCAACTTCGCTCAGGTACGTTTTGGGCATTATTTCTTCCACAATTATCGTTTTTAGAAGAGAAAGAAGATCAGCTAATGTACTTTTTGAAATAAATAAAACTGGCTGCATTTGCCAACCTTCATTAATTCAAAAATAGATATTAAACACATCCATGTGTACAAGGCAACTAATTACCCTTCGGAGGATTAATTTAATATTGGATGAAATTCTAAAACTTTTCTCTAACTAAAAGTCTATTCAAGTTTCCTAACCTGCTATAATGAATCAATCCTGTTAAAGTAACTAAATATCCTTTTCAAACTTAACACAGTTCACAATAAAAGAACAAGCAGTCTACAAAACACTGCCAACATCACAGCAGGGCAAACTCGACACTTTTCCACAGAATGTCTGAGTGTGTGGGCCTTTCACTATCCTCCTAAATACAGAGCCACTGGCTCAGAACTGCTGAAAGAGGATTTTTTTTTTTCAGCTAAAGGACACTCCTGGGAACCTTTTTGTGCAAGCATCTCAGGCACCAGCCCAACATAAAAAGAGGTATGAAATGCTTCAGTGCTGCTCTCCCTTCATCAGCATGTCTGGCATATAAAATGAATTTCAATGACAACTTTGACATTTTCTGCAGAAGCAGAAACCTGTTTCAAGAGGATGGAGTCCACTGATCTTCTGTGGGAGTTAAGGTGCTACAACAATTCATTACACGGTGCTGAGAAACTTGCTTTGAAATGGTCACATGTATCTAAAGATATCAAAGAACAGATGAGGGGTATTGCTGTGTCAATTAAGTAGAGATAAATGAATCCCTAACCTCTTGTCGGGTGCACATTCTTTACCCCCCACTGTGATTAGACACAACTATGACTGTTTGTTCCAATAATAAATCTTTCAAAATCTGAGACAGAAATACAGATTAAAACGAGCTTTCAATGAGTCATAGCTTGTCAAGATGATCTTCCAACTGTAACACCAATCTCCCTTTGGTAAGCCAATCTACAGTCCGAGAAATCACGTTATGATTAATGTGAATGATTTGAGAGAAGGTTGCAAGTTTTAGCTTGCACACACACACACAAAATCCTGTTTAAATGCCTACTATGCAACATTTTACAGTTAATTAATATGTTCCATTACGTTTTGGATGATTAAATGAGTCATTTAATCATTTATAGGGCGACAGTGGC
>NW_015150456.1:3308174-3315518 GCF_000732505.1 Cyprinodon variegatus | reverse complement strand
CAGTGCACTTTTACTTTCGCCCTCTGGGGGGAGCCTCGCTGGAAAATCAAAACCGGTTGCATAGTATACCTTTAACTCTTGTTTTCTTATATTGACTTTCTTTAACCACAATCAAATGTCTGAACCTGATTAGAAATCTTCACCAGGACCAAATATGTCTTGGAAACATTCAGTTGCTGGTCCATCGGAATAGAAAGAATGCTGACCACATATCCTGGTCAGGTCTGCTCAGTGGAACAGTGGGTAGCACTGCTTCCTTGCAGCAAGAAGGTTCCAGGTTCGATTCCTGGCCCGTTGTCTTTCTGCATTGAGTTTGCATGTTCTCCCTGATTATGCGTCGGTTCTCTCTGGGTACTCCGGCTTCCTTCCACCGTCCAAAAACATGACTGTTAGGTTAATAGGCTTCTCTAAAGGTCTTCTCCTTAGGTGTGAATGGTTGTTTGTCCTGTTTTGTCTCGGTGTTCCTGCACTATATTGTAAACCCACCTCACACCCTCAGACAGCTGAAGATAGGCACCATCATCCCTCTGAACCCCGCTTGGGATAAGCGTGACGGTCACTTAATGTTCTAATGTTATGACTAGTTAACCTATAAACGATTCAGAGACAGAAATCCATCCAACAGTGACTATTTGATCTATGCTTAAGTTTTACAAGCTACATAAAATTAAGAAAAATTGAGTTTTCAGCACTCTACCTGCACTTTAACTTAATTTGGTGCTTTTATAACTTTTAGAATAGATTGTTGCAGCTTTCTGGTCTCCCTAAAAGAACTTTATCTCAAGAAGAGCTACTTCAGAACTCAGACATAATGCTGACGATGAGCTTTCTGCTCACTGAACACTGATTTTTTTTAGTCTCTGCACTGACCGTCAGTCCATTTTAGAATCGATTTTATGGTGTTCTAAGTTGCGTGTGAACCCTTATTAAACCAGCCTGTTTATCAGATGCGCTTCTGTACTGTCTTTTTTATTGCCTGGACTGAGAACTAAAACTCTAAAAAGGTACACTATTAAAAATGTTTTACAAATAAACAGATTATGCATTTTGTATGAAATGTCTTTGTCTCTTATTTACTTGATAGTTTGGCCTTTGTCCATTTTTTAAACGCATTCTTTTTTTAGTGCATCCCCTCTCCGTTTTAGTGGTTCTGGAAGACATGATGCAGCAGGAAAATAATTTAGGATTTCTCTACTGACCCTAATTCACACCTGTATATTCTTTTCATATTTTTTCCATATTTATTCTCTTTCCATGGTGAAAAGTGCAGACGTAACACCGGAGTCTGTCGACACGTGACTAGTCTGCTTAAAATACTTTAATTGCAATTTATAATCCTTACAACTAACTGTTTCACTCACTAGTTTCACAATATTGTAAAGCATAAGAACTTGCCAGCTGTTTCTACTGCAACAGGAGACAATGTTGACATTTAGGCAACTTGCTGTTTCACCACTTTATGTATTCCGTTTACCATAAGGAATTAGGGTGCAGATAAAAAAAAATGCCGCTGTAATTTCCCTCTGGGATTATTAAAGTATGTCTGATTCTGATTGATCGTGACCTCCTATCAAACTTTGCAGGCGACTTCTTTTCTTGGGATCTCATCTGAAGTTGTAAACAGAGTGTGGAATCGCCCAGAGAAGAGGAGTGGACACAGCCTTTTTTGGGGGGGAGTGGAGTGGCGGCCTATTGGTTAGAGCATAAATCATGGAATCCTTAGTTTCTGAGTTTGAGCCCCACTCCCACAGACGGCCATTCTGGGCCCCCGGAACAAGAAGACCCTTAATCACTGTACACTGTTCCCCGGGCGCGGCAAAATGGCAGCCCATTGCTCCCCAAGAGGATGGGTTAAATGCAGAGAGTGAATTTTGTTGCTCTATACTTGAGACAGAATAATAAAATCTGGAAAAAAAAAACATTCAGCTAAACTCGGCTGTGTCTAAATAACTGTTACTCAAATATCAAAGCCAGGACCGATGAACAACATAATCATGTCCTGCTACAACATAGATGCTTCACTCACCTTGGTATGCTGCATGCTTGAAACATAAACCATTACTAAGATTCTACTGCAGCATGTTTTGAGTAATTTGGCAGATATTTATGTTACCACTTGAAGGCATACACAGTGCAATGAAAATCAATTCCTACAAGGTTTTTAGTAGGGCTGGGCCACATGACCTAAAATCAATATCAGGATAAATTGGGCAGTTTTACCCCAATAACCATAAATACAGGATAAATGCTTCAGCTCCTCTATCAGAACTAAAGGCACGTGCAGGAAATGCAACTGATCTATTTATAATTTACCTATTGAATAAATCACATAACACATTACTTTGAATGAAATATTAAAGTCTTGCACCCATTCAAGTTTAAACATTCAAAAATGTCTCATTGAAGAGGAGATAAATGTTACCTTTCTTGCAAACATTTTTGTGCAAAGGTAATGGAACCTTTTGCATATCTATGAACTCAACAGCGTGGTTGTGTTGTAGGTGGTGGAGGTTGGATGTGTTACTGAGTCCTGACAGTTTGCAGATGAACTTTGCATCTCGTGTTCTGCTCTTTTGCTCAACATCGATGGCGTAATTTTGGTGCCACCGAACTGAGCGTGCAGTGAGAACAATGTGGATTGTTTAAACTTGCACACCCTCGGTCAAAACCGGTCTGCCGCGCGCTCAACTCTGACAACGCGCTCTAGACTTCTTTGCAGCTCTTAGCGTCATATCGGCTCTCGTTTGATTCCACAAGATTAACTGATGTAATTTCGTTTATAGCTGTGTTAGACGCTTTTTCACTGGGTTCATCCACCAGTTGCTTTGTTTACGCTTCTGACTGGATCGGTGGAGTAATGCGATTACACACCTGCTGCAGTATCTTAAAGGGAAACGAAATTCCAGCCACACGCACGCACAGACAAAATGGCAGAATTATTTACCATCTTATTTACCGATATGGCAAAATTTGCACTGGTTATCGTACTGTAAAAATCTGGTTAATCTCACAGCCCTAGTTCTTAGATAGAAAAATAAATGAACTAGACATCCTAAAAAGAGCAGATACCCTATAATGATGCATTTAGACCAGCGGTCTTCAACATTTTCCAGGCCAAGGACCCCAAACTGATGGCGAGATGGAGCGGGGACCCCCTAATTATGCACTGGAAAAAATCAAAATCTAGATAAGTAATATTTTTTCTTAAAATAAGTGCATTTGTTCTTGGATTAAGTAGGTAAAAAAGACATTTTGTCACAAGACAATTTACATTTAAAGTTAGAAAACACAATTTGCATTGTCTTATTTTAAGTGCATTTTGTCTAAATATCTTATTTTAAGAGTAAAAATACTCATTCCATTGGCAAATCATCTCATTAATCCACTCAAATGAATGTTAAATACACTTAGTTTAAGACATATTTACTTATTTTTAGATCTTTTTTCCAGTGTGAAAAAGTGTTCTATCAAACTGGTTCTATAGTCACTCTTACAGATGGAGTAATGTAACTAAAGTAATCCCTCCCTGGGATTATTAAAGTATTTCTGATTCCTGGTTGATGGGACAGGTGTTGTGAAAACGGTGCCCAGCCTGAAAGAGCTCCTGTGTGTCGCTGAATGTGAGCATTGATGACTGAAAGACATCTTCTGCCTCCATTTATCTGTTTACTACAGTGTGTTGAATTCATGTTAATGTGGATTTAAAGAGATTTCAATTAGTGGAAATAATTGCAGGGGGGAATATTAAAAATAAAGTATACTCAACCAAAACTTTTGCGACCCCCATGCAGTGCCTCCGTGGACCCCCTAGGGGTCACGGACCCCCTGTTGAAGACCTCCGATTTAGACCCCTGTTACGCACTTTTTATACCACATCATTACATATTACAAACTAAGGAAACACTGACAACAGTATCAATTATTGATTGAGATACAATGGCAATACATTTATACACTGTAATAAATAATCTAACCGTTTTTGGCTTTTACTTAATCATATTTAGTTACTGTAACACGATTGTTTCATTTTAGCAGGGTAGGACATAAAACAATTGTGTTAAAGTAAATGCCAAAATAGGCTGAATTTTTTTTTTTCAGCGTGGAATATATATAATTTAAATAAAAATAAAATCGATACCGAGTTAACTAAGCAAAAATGAAAGGCTGAGCTTCCAGTCACTCCACCAACCAACCATTAAAACCACACATTTGCCTAAAAGGATTTTGTTGCCATCCTTTGTATAACTTTGCTATACCCTTTGCAGATTTATGTTTAGGCTAATTTGTTTTAAAGTCATCAGTGTTTCTTCTGACTGGAAACAAGATTGGGCCAGCAGAGTCCTGACTTGAATCTAATATACAAGCTGTGGCAGCAGCAAAAGATTAGGGTGATGACAGGAAGGCCTTTTAGCCTCAGACTTGAAGGTCATCACAAAACATAAATCATCAAAATGTCAGGGGAAAAAATGCAGACGCTGAACAATTTTAAGAACGTTTTGATGACTGTAATACCCATAAAATTAATAATGTTTTTTCTTAATTGACTCCAGAGTCAAACAATATAATTACTGAGGTTCTTTAGTGGCTGTAGAAACCTCAAGGCTCATCCGCTTTGGTTGTATTTTTGTTCGAATTAGTTTTCTTCTTTAAAAAGTCAGAAAAAATGCTAAACCTAAATTATGTATCGTGCATCAGGAGGATACATGTACTAAAGTAGATGCTGTAAGGCATTGGTGACAACACAATTTAAAGAAAGCAATAGAGCAGCTAAATGAAAAGTCGAGTATAATGACATTCATAAAGAATCAATAGTTACCAACAATAGTGCTTATTCAGCATGTGCAGCTGCTTTCTGCAGAGCTACTGCATGGATCCACTACAGGCTAATAGTGTTTAACCCTTCTCCTTTGTGGTGCTAAAACTGCAATTATCAACTATTTAGAGGAACGTCGGTATTACCTCAGTGAGAAAGTATGTTCACTCCTAATAATGCAACTTTTCTAAATAGTTTATATGAATGAAAAATGCATGAAGACTGACACATAATTGTCTGTCTGAAGGCTACCAGGAAAATCCCGTATTTATGTTTAAAAAAAAACATGACATATGGTAATGTTTCAACTTGAGTTAAACTGAGCAGTGAAGGTTTAATCATAACAACTGCTTCCTTACTTAAAGCAATATCTTTTCTGGTATTATATGTTTTGACAGCCTACAGAATTAATTATAGCACGCTGGCTGCCCTAACCAAAAATAATCAGGGGACTGATAGTGGTCTGACATTTAACTCTGATTCATAAAAAATTCTGCATTCCTGTTTTGTTTTTTTAGATGTGAGGGTATTGGTGGCCTCGTAGTTATAAAATTCAATTCAGTTTATTTATATAGTGCTAAATTCATAACAGATGTCATTACAGTTCACCAGATCATCCAGTCAGATTGATTCAAAGTTTTCTATCTAAGGAAAACCAGTTGATTGCATCGACTCATTGATCGAAGGCAATCCCTCAAAAATAAAAGGGAGCTGTTTTCTGGTAACCCTGCAAGTTCCCTAGCTTGAATCCCACAGACGGCCACTCTGGGTCCCTGAGCATGTAGCCTCGTGAGACCATCCTGATCTCGTGAGCTTTCAAGGTTTCACTCGCTAATCAGTCTGGAGACTCTCCGTTGAAGAAAATTTGGAGCCGTTCACCAAACGAACGTCCAATCAGCGTTGGCTTTGAGGCGGGTTGAGGTGCGACGCAACGAGAAGCGCGACAGTTCAGTCTAAAGAACATGGCGGCTTCAGCCGATGAAACTAGCGTTAGCGTGGCTATCGAGCAAGTTTTATCGGAATTACAGAGTATTTCTTCACTGAAAGAAGAGCAAAACACTGCTCTGGAGGCTTTTCTCAGAGGAAAAGATGTTTTTGCTCTTCTCCCGATTGGTTTCGGCAAGAGTTTGATCTATCAATTGGCTCCTCTTCGTCGTTGCTCTGTTACGTCATATGCTTCATTGATCTGATTGGTTTATTTGGCCCGTCTATCACCAACATAGGCCAATCAGCTAACCAGTATTTTCGCCCCTTCCCAAAATTACTTCTACGGAAGGTTTCCAGATGGATATGCGGAGCAAATCAAGACAAGGAACTCAGACTTGCAGTCTCAGCAAACATGTCCTCTAAATTTCAGGGTTCAGTTAAAGTTGAAGCTGTTGAAGCTGTTCACCAAAGTTCAGCAGGTTGAGTGCTGCTCGTAAATCAACCACAACCTCCCCAAAAGCAAGTTCACAAATCACAGTATACTTCAGAAAAGGTGGCTATGAAAACATGCTAATAGCACACAGCTTTATGCATGATAACACTACACAGACACAATTATTCTAACAAACACCTAGTTTGCGTCACGTCTTATTTCTAACTTTGTTACTGAAAGCTGGGAGAACATTTATTGGCCCATTTATCAGTTTTTATCAGACTTTTATCCGAATATCAAAAGCTTTCATTGTCCACCCACACAGGTGTTTGCACTCATCGTACCTGATTGGATCCTATCTGAGGACAGCGTGGGTGACTCAGCTGACATGTAGTGCTGTTGGACCTGATAGCAGGGGGATTTCAAGTTTCTTTTTTAATCTTTTCAATTGTCTAACTTGGCTTATCTCTAATAATTCATTCTCTATTTTCAATCAAATTCTCCCTTGGCATATTTCTAATCAGGACTGACAAAAGTGAATTCATGTTCTAGCATAGTAATGATCAGCTTGTCATTTAAACAGGGTGTAGTCTCGCTTACAAGGCTTTTCTTAGTGCAGACACCCTCAACACACAAGAGTGATCTTACATGAGGAAAAACTGTAAATAATTCCCTGGGTTTGCCTCAAAACATATTCACCAAACGCTACCTGTCAAAATGCATGACTCAACCTCAGCACAGGGAAAACATAGCAAGCAGCAAAGCCCATTATGTAAATGTTTGCATCCAATTCTGAAAATGGTTCAATTAACGTTTGAAATGTCACAGTAAACTAGACTGCCAATTCTGCATGCCGCTTTGAACCAGTGATTTCTAAAATGTACTGTGATGTAAATTAATCCTATTTTTATCTCAGTATTTTTAATTTTAACCTTGAATTCCATGAAGAACATTTCTTGCATATCATTGCTCCCCACTGCAGCCTGGAACCACAGCGGTGACCGAACTGATTCTGCACACATACTCATGCTGCCTCACAGAAAGAGAGCGACATAGAAACACACACACACACACACATCGTTCATCCACAGAGACCTGACTGATAGCCTGATCCATTTCCTGTAACCATTAGAGGCGGCCCTCGATTATGCAATCCATCCCAAGGCTATCA
>NW_015150456.1:3301669-3305830 GCF_000732505.1 Cyprinodon variegatus | reverse complement strand
ATAATGGATCTATTAATCTACATTATAACATTTTTTTTCACAAACCCTTATTTACTGTGAAAAACATAAATCTGCAGTTCTGCACACACACAGGATTTTGCATGCAGACGTGATAAAGTTGTCTGCTTTCATACGTTCCTTATTTCTCAGCCTGTTGTTTGTTGTATCTTTAAATCTGCCATTTTTGGACAAAGATTAAATATTGATGCAAAACTGAGGCACGGGCATCTGGTTTCTTCACATTCCTGCTCATCCACGACTTTGACTGGAACCAACGGGAGGATGGGGGAATAGAATGTGAGGACCGTGTTCCTGATATAGGAATCTCACAGTAAGGTTCACAAAAAGGCTGTTTATACTGATGTCATACTAGCGAAGTAAACGTCTGTTTTGTATTTTAACGAAAAGTAGTTGCTTGAGTTGAATTTTAAGCGACAAAATGCAGCCAGTCCATCAGACCCACAAACACTGACTGAGTAACCAAAACCTGAGCCCCATAAAAAGATTAAATAGAAGAACATATGCTAGGTTTCAGTATGTGGGTGTTATGATACACATACAAACTTCAGAAATAAAAGCAGCAGTTAAACACTGAGGCCTTAAAGATTTGCTAATTAATGATATGATGCTTTTTCATACAAAGTGTTATTGTATTTAAACTGCACAACTATTTTAAATGCTAGACTAAAGAACTTCTGTTAATTAATGTGTGCTAAACATTTTATAAAGATAAAGGTATATAAACAAAATGAAGTAGGAAATGTTCCCCCTGCCTGTTCATTTATGTAAAGCACACTAGACCCTAAATGTGTTGTTTTTCAAGCCTTTTTCAATTTTTATTTTCAACTATGGAATATGGAAAAAAATGTGACCTTTGCTCCCCAGGAACATAATGCTTTAGTTAATTATTAATCTCTCCTGGTCAAACAAGCATAACTAAATTGTACCTCATCATGGACGAAGACGACAGCTGTCAACGTCTGTATAAACGAAGAAAGACAGAGGCCAGATGTAAACCGAGTGCCGGAAATTCAGGAACAAGTCATTATTTTTAAGTATCTTTGTGAAACTGAAGCATTTTGTGTTCTGAAGTTAAATAGTTTTTATTAATGCTCTGAAAAGCGTTCGATCTGAGCCGTTTGTTTGGTCATTTGTTGAATAATGTATAAGGATAGAAGCGCTAACACGTTATTCATTATTTTAGTTTCTCACAAAGATAAAGAGTGAGTAATGGCTGACAAACTCAGTTCTTTTTTTTTTGGCAGGATGCTTTGGGATTGATTAAATTCAGCACATTGCAAATGTTTTATTTTTAAATTTAGCTATTAGTTCAGTTGTTTCATATATTTATCTAGTTTATGTCCATCACTTGTGTGGAACAATTTTAATATCAATGTATGTTTTCACTTTCAGATCAGTTCAAGTTTTACCAATGAAATCCCATTTAGTTGAATAACGTCCAAATTAATAATAATTACAATGCAGGCCCCTCAGTTAATTAAATAATGTCCATTCTTAAGCAATCATCTAAGGAAGACCTGCTGATTAAATTAAACATCTGTCATTAAATTAATCCAGCCTCCTAAGAGATGTTTTACTTTTAATAAGTGGTATCAAAATATGGATTATTCGAATACATCAGCATGGATCACAAGGCGGAAAAAGGGGGAAAGTATTATATATATAAAATCAAATGAAAATTGACTAATCAGTCTAGAAATAAGGTCCAGGCTTCAGCATCAACACTTCCTCTTTCAAGATTTCTTCTTCTTTGGCTACATTTTTTCCACAGAACTTGTTCCTGAGGCTGTGGATCATATGTGTCATACTCAAAACCAAATCTTTTAAAGCAATGTAGCATACTATAATGAATGAAGCATTCAATGCTAAAAATGCTGAATAAATGGGAACATAGTTATTAAAATAATAGTAATAATGCACTTAACATTTACAGAAATAAAAGCAGAAAGAGACATTTAAATGTTATCGTTAAACACCTTGTGTAAAAAGGAAGGATTTTAGACTGGGTTTAAAGAATGCCACAGTCTCTACAGTTTTTGGGGGAAAATATTCCACAGCCAAGGGTCTGTCTATCATTTTTTAGAGGCGATTCCTTGGAAGGGACAATACGAGGTAAAAAGTACTTTTAAATTAGTTGATGCATTAGCATGGAGGCAGAGGAAAGCAAGCAGAGAATGGAGAACAGGGTGATATGGTCATATTAACACACTCTCATCAGGATCCTAACAGCACAGTTCTGAACACACTGTAATATCTTTGTGTTCTTGCCAGGTATCCTGATGAGGACTGCATTGCAATAGTCAAGTCTGGAGAAGAGAAAGGCATTAACGAGCTTCTCTGCACCAGAAACAGGCTGAAGTTAAGTTCAGGCTGAGGTTTTTGCAATATCAAATAAGTGAAAAAATTAAGTTTTTGCAGACGTGCTTGATATGGCTGTAGAAGATCAGTCTAGTGGATGACAAGATATATTACCAGAACAATGTGCTCTTTTTAAATGAATTGATTAAAAAGTTTTATATTACAACTGCAACCAGACCTTTTAAAGACTTGACAGCGCAAAAGTAGCCCGATATAATCTTTACAGTATAGTTTACCACCTACCTTAGATAATAAGATCTTTTTTTTGCCACATGGTGAAATATCTTAACATTTCCTTGTATTTCAAGCAGTTCATGATGCACTTTAACAAAGAAACGGGCCCACAGTTTAATAGGTCCTCCACCACAATTAAGATAATAAATTAGGTATTTTTCCACCAATAAATATTTAAAAGTTTAGCAACACTGGGAAAATTCTACTGTACACCTCAAGAATAAAGGGCAAACTTTTGACCACCAAAATGTTAAGACTTTAAACAAAGAGGGCAGATGGTTTGAAAGAGGGATGTAGGAAACCATTTTATTATTTTATTTTATTTATCCTTTATTTAACCAGGTAATACCCATTGAGATTAAAAATCTCTTTTGCAAGGGAGACCTGGCCAAGATAGGCATCAAAATTACATCACATCATTACATACGTACAAAGACACACACATAAAAGCCAAATATGCACTTACAATAAAATTTAAATTAAAACATTGACATGTGAGGGAGTCCAACTCAAAACATCTAATTCTCAGCTTAAAAGTATTTAAAGGAACCAATTTACTAAGTTTCAAGTTATTTTGCAGCAAATTCCATGTAAAGGGAGCAGAGTAAGCAAAGGCCTTTTTATTCAGCTCAGTACTGACACGCGGGACAGAAAACAAGACAACAGCCTGAGAACGGAGAGAGTAACGACCAGTACTTTTTTTCATAAGAAGTGAAAATAAATAAGATGGAAGCGCACCAAGAATATCCTTATATATAAATATATACCAATGACAAAGCCTCCGTGTAGCCAAGGCAGACCACCCTCCCCTTTTAGCCATATTTCTTAAAAGGGGAACAAACATGACTGAACAGAGCTGAAGGACTGGAATTTCAGCTTCCAAGCAGATACATCAGTATTTGCTGACAGCGGCGTCAGATGCTGGAGTTTGTCCTGCAATCAAAGTGCAGTAGGTTCAAACCCATCTCTGGTTTTGTGTGTCATTATCCTTCAGCAAGACATTTCACCCCTATTTCCTACTGATGGTGGTCAGAGGGCCTGGTGGCACCCATGTACAGCAGCCTCACTTATGACAGGGTCACAGGGCAGCTGTGGCTACACTATAGCTTGCCACTATCATATGTGAGTGTGTGTGTGTCAATAGTTCAGACCAATAATCATTTACAATTCATTCATGGAACTGATTCCAAACCCATCAACATTTAAATGTCCAAGCACATAGCCAGTACACAACAACAGGCTCCAACAACCCAGGGGCAAGACTGTTTGGTGTTTGATTTGCATCTTGGAATGTGGTTAGGAGTATGAACCTCTATGACCCTTAAAAAAAATGCTCAAATTACAGATTGATCTGAGGACAGCCAACAGCATATATAATCCTCCTGTATAGGAATCATAACAAAAAAGCCTTTGATGATTTTCAATTTGATTCGATACAGTAGTTCTGCCTATTTGACATACTTGATGGGATTACAAAAAATATTTACTATATAGACAACATCTAATGGTTGTCACGGAGACATGGTGACTCACAGATGCTATAAATCC
>NW_015150456.1:3293173-3299045 GCF_000732505.1 Cyprinodon variegatus | reverse complement strand
AAAATTTTTCATTAATTTTTATAATTTTTTTTATTTTTTGGTGCAACGATAAACATATACCGAACCGAACCGAAAACCGTGACCACGAAACCGTGAATCGAACCATACCGTTCCACCCCTAGTGGATATATTTAATTAGTTTAGCACATGTAGATTTTCAACATAGATCTGTGATCTGTCCGAGCTAGGGCTTAGATTAAGTTTTGCAATTTAATGTTTGTCACGCCAACTGACAAAAAGCATGACGAAAACATAAAAAAACCTATTTCATTCACTTTCATAAACAAAACAAATCTTCAAGCAGACCTGCAGGGGGCAATCAATCATTTGCATTTTGCAACACCACCAGCAAAGCACTCCAACCAACTTCCTGTCAAGGGGAGGAACTTCCTGTTAAACGGCCATCTTGAACACCAGTTCAATACATGCTGTGGAGGACAAAGGAGGAATGTTTGTTGAGGGCAAAAGTTTGAAGAAACAAGCCAAACCAAGAAAACTAAAATCCCTCAGTTCACCGTCAAACGCAACTGGTTTTCAACCTGAATATCTGAATGACTGAATCACCCCTTCACCAATCAAATCAAGCAAACAAATTTCAATTAAAAACAAAAACGGGAAATCCTTGTTCTGATTTGTTCCTTGCTGACTGGGCTCTTTCAAGTGGAGCATTACTGAGGGAAAAAAAATCAACATCACAACAAAAACTTGCCAATAATAGATATTATATGAAACTGCAGGTTTCATCTGTTTAATAATAATAGGCAGTTTTAAGATTGCAAAAGCAAGTTTTAATCACATTATCTTTAAAAGGAGTAAGTCACTGACTTTACCAGTTCAGCTCTTTAGATCGGGTAAAACGCTTTAAGTGGGTTTGCCATCATACAGAAGATAAGGAAGAATTGCAGATAACACACAGATCCATGCAAGCAAATAGGAAGTTGCAACATTTCTACACAAAATAAACAATAAAGTCATTTCAGAGTGAACTCTGGAAAATAAATCTTTTAAGGTCATGAAAACAATGAAATCATTGAGTGGAACATTTGCATGCTAGTAGGTAGAGCAAAGGAAATTAAAGTGAAATTGCAAAATAGGTTGAAAAAAACCTGTAATTTGATTTTTGGGATTGTTGTTCAACCCTAGCCCAAAATATAAACCACCTTTTGCCCAATGACCACTGAATATAGGTACGTGAATTGACCCCTAAATAATAAGGGTGAGCAGGTATAGATCACAGATAAACTGAAAACGACAGTGTTGATTTAACTTTACATCCTAACATACATCAAAAATCATCAGGTTTGATTGAACTATATTTCCGATTCTGTAGTGTTCAAGTAAACTCCATTTAAGAGATTATAGAAACAATTTTGGTAAAACTGACCAGGATTGAATCAACTTCCATCATCTTTATTCCTCACAGCAAAAGAAACATTGAATGTAGCTATAGAATATTTGACCTGACAAAATCCCGCAAAATTTGTGCAAGAAACAACTGCACCACTTCAAAGGTTCCCTCAAGAAGAGAAATTAGACCAGAGCCAAAGCAGGCAGCTTCTCAATAATAACCCCAGGAATCAGTCTGTCCGTGTGGCACTTATCCATCTGGTTATTCTACAGCCTCTTTCCAACTCAGTGGGTTCTATACCTTCCAGCTTTTTTAATTTATTTATTTTTGCAATTACGCTGTCACAAGTACAGAGCAATGAAATTCACAAAATTTTTTTCTGTGGGAGTGGGACGGGACAGGAGTGAAAATCTACTCCCGTGTCAGTCTCTAATCTAAGTGTTCCTTGTGACATTGTTGGTTGTGACATTTAGGTGCCGGTGTTCTGTCAGATCAGCATACTCTGTTATACCAGAATACCCATAGTCAATAAGCATGGGCAAGACCTCAGATTTGCATTTATCTCTTAGATTTGTATGGAAAAACTGTAAACTACCTCGATGGGCGTGTATCCCTTTAGTCATGTACCAAAAAAAAAAAAGACGATTTAAGGTCAGATCGCCATACGCTTCAAAAAACACCAAAATGTAAGATATTAAATAGTTTTTTGTACATGACTAAAGGGATACATTAAGGTGGATAAAAGTCTATTTTTAATAAAAAACTAAGGGATAAACGCAAATCTGGGTATGCAGGTCTGACCAGGTATGCTCATCTGACAGAACACCGGCGTTTTGTTGATAATACTCACTATTGTTATTAAGAAAAAAGTTTAAATTAATTATATTAAACTAAATTTATCAGAAACAATGAATAAAAAGCTCCCTTGATATTTATTGATAACTTAGTAAAATCTACAAAAATCCTGAAAATTTTTTTTCTTTGGTTGCTGGATGAAGATTTCAGTAAACCAGGTCATAGTCATTCCAAAAGAGTAAAAAAAAAATTATCCACTGGACTTGGTCTCCAAGTTTGAAGATAATTCGCTTCCCATCCAGGAAGCTTTTTCAATTCAAAAAAAATTCTTTGGTTGCAAAGTGTGTAATCTCTCAATGCATTTTGAAAAATTGAACAATCTTTAGGATAAAACAAAAAATGTCATGCCATAATCATTTTCATATCTAATATCTAGAAAATCAAAATAACATATTTAGATTTTTGCATATATATATAATTTATATTATTAAGTTTTTAGGACTTTTGAGTTGTCGGTTGATTCCATTTTTCCTGCTGCATGTTTGATGTGGCACATGGGCCCATTTTCTTTAGCCGAAATGGGAAAGAAAAAGGAAACAACTTTTTAAAAATTTTCAGAATGAAATTAATGTAGTATTCAATTTTTTTGTCTTTTTATTTCATTTAAGCTCTACATACTGTAAAAAAAATAAGATAGATTATGAACAAACATTCATATTCAACTGCATCCTTGCAATAAATCAATGTCTTTTAAGAGGAAGAAGGAAGTTTTGGTTTTAATTAATGTCGATTTATACTGACCTGCATCTGAACATCATATTTACTCAGAAATTCTGATCCGTTCACATGGGGCTGATTAAAAAGATCATAAATAGATGCAAATATATGGAATGGGGTCTGGATCAGACGCTGCTATCACCACGTCCGGCGAGAATCACAATTATGTTATCATTTTATATTTGTTATTAGCCTAGAAAAGACTGAATGATCTAAAGCACATATACATTTACATGTAGATATATATTTAGGAGGTATGTGTGTGTGTGTAGGTGGTGTGTGTGTTTGTGGGCAGGAGGGGGGAAGTTTCTAATTTAAAGTTGCTGCTGGAGCAGTAGCTGCGAAAGTGTTACCTTGTGTGTGATCTTGAAAAGTGAGCATTGAAATGTTTTCTCAGCTCTGTGTTTGTCACACTATGAAGGTCGTGCTGCCCTTCCACCCACCCATCGACATCACACGAACCCAAACCAGTTTGCTTTCCAATCTGTGAGCCATCGCTGCCCAGCATTAGGTGGGTTTGCATGGTGAAAAGTGGGAAAGCTATTTGGGAGCAACCTGTACACTGAACTGTGGCCACATCAAAACAAGCAGCAGGAGCTTTCTAAAGCCAAATGTGCTGCCAACATTATGCTACGTTTTTTTTCTTTGGTTATTTTTTTCACACAAACACAATGAAAACTTAGCAGCTTAAATTGGGTCAGTGACTCATTGTAAAGTTGATAATATTTCATTCTAAATGTGTAGTTTTATAAAATAAGAAAAAAAAAAAAACTACCTTCAACCTGTGAAACCTTCAAAAGTGTTTTTTTTATTTTATTTAAGTATAGTATGGGGGAAAAAAAAGTCAGAATTCTGACTTTAATCTCAGAATTCTGAAATTAAAGTGAGAATTCTGAGAAAGAAGTCAGAAAATATACGGAAAAGGATTAGGGCCACTGTAAAAAAAAAAAAAAAGTTAACAGATTTTTTTTATTTTATTTCAGTATAGTATGGGAAAAAAAGTCAGAATTCTGACTTTTTTCTGAGATTAAAGTCAGAATTCTGAGAAAAAAAGTCAGAATTCTGAGAAAAAAAGTCAGAAAATGTATGGAAGAGGATTAGGGCCACTGAAAAAAAAAGTTAACTGATTTTTTTTATTTTATTTAAGTATAGTATGGGGGAAAAAAAGTCAGAATTCTGACTTTTTTCTCAGCATTCTGACTTTTTTCTCAGAATTCTCAGATTGAAGTCAGAATTCTGAGGAAAAGGTCAGAATTCTGAGATTAAAGTGAGAATTCTGAGAAAAAAGTCAGAATTCTGACTTTTTCCCCATGTTGAACTGAAATAAAATTTAAAAATCAGTTAACTTTTTTTTTTTTTCAGTGGCCCTAATCCTCTTCCATACAAAGAGATGCTTTCATCATTCCAAATTTTAAGATTTTGACCTTCTTGTTGCTTTGTGTGTAAAAACCAAATGATGTGACCTCTAGCTCAATTGCTCTAAAAATGTGTTTATTAATATGTACACCTACATGTATGCTAACCAGCCTGCATTTGATTACTTTGATATCTGATATTAACAACATTTGTAAAACATTAACACAGCAAAAAATGGATGGAATAGCAAACAACTAATCATTTCTCATAATAAGAAAGGAAGTTGGGATTAATGTCCCATCAAAGAGTCTTTCTGTTCCAATTACTATGTAGATTACACTGATGTTTGCAGCTGCAGTCCAGCTAGTGTAACCAAAAACTGTCAAACTTAATCAAACACATAATGCAAAATAGGTCAACTTAAACCTGAAATGAGTTTTAAATCTTGTGAACACCACATAGGTTGCTGCTGATTTATTCTGACTAGAAAATTAAATCCTTTTTTCTTTAAACGCATGTTGCTTTCTGAATTAAGTCCCTTTGTGGTGGAGTCCTATAAGTCTAATTCTTTGACACGGGGGAAGACCATCCATCATTACAGATCTACAAGTCTGTGCAAAGTTGTAATGACAAGCTATGCTATTCTATTATAACGCCTGAAGGGAGCAGCTTCCCTGCTTCCTCTACATAACTTAGCAAAATGCAACAGATAAAAACATAATCTAGGATATTGTAATTTAACATGACAAAACATAATATGGCTGTGTTCAAACAGCAGGCAAATGGGACTTTAATCCAATCTTTTTGTCTCTTTATCTCCCATATCTGACTTTTATATGGCAGTTCCCATCAATTCACCTGAGGAAAGATTTGATCAACTTTTCTATGTGGTATTAAATCAAATACGAATCCGTTAGTTTCCAAAGAGTAAGCAATCTGAACAGTCCTGTTGTGTTTTATCCAACTTTTCGTAATTGTTCGGGTTCCAACTATACATCAACCAAGTCTTTCCTAAAGCATAATCAGTCACTGTGGTCATAGTTAATAGCTATGCTCTCTTTTTGCTTACCTTCCTTTGTCTCCTTTTCCTTTCTCTTATGTTGTAATCTTTTTATTATGTGCTCCCACTGCTAATCAGATTAATACTTGTATGGACTAATATTTTTTTTTTAATGAAGCTTTTTTAGCTATTAGTCATATTTTACCTCTGTAAGCAATGCTCTTCTGTGACTTCCAGCTTCTTTTTCTACTCAAGCAGGTGCTTAAGGCTGTGAACTGCTAAGACAGAAACCTGATGGCAAGGTATTTAAATAGCAGTAGGAACAACCACATGAAAAGGAAATGTAACCTATGAAACTCATGAAACATTCTAATATATATATATATATATATATATATATATTAGGGGTGTAAATCACATCCATCATGGCGATTCGATTCAGTATCGATTTTCTGACCCAACGATTCGATTATTTTCGATACTCAAGAATACACCACGATTCGATTAATCGATTAATCGGTTATTTTATTTTTTTTATTATTATTATTTTTACATTTTTTTTTTTTTTTTTTTTTTTTTTTTTTTTTTTTTTTTTT
>NW_015150456.1:3289981-3291681 GCF_000732505.1 Cyprinodon variegatus | reverse complement strand
TACACCCCTAAGATAGACAGTTGATAACTTAAACAACATTTATTCAAAACGATAACAGAAAAGCAGTGGCAGCGGCTGCAGCAGCTTGAGCCTCTGAAGCCGGAACGTCTATCGACGATAAGCACCGGCTAGTGACTGCGATAATCTTCCAGGGAATGATTATGCACGTGTGAGTAACTAGCATGGTTTGACGGTTCAGTCCTTTCCTCAAAGAAGGAGGATGATTCCAGTCGGTTGAATTCACAGAAGCAGCGTACAATGCCAGAGAGTTCCAGATGCGGAAGGCTACAGAGCAGGTCCATGTTCAATCCACAAAAGAGTCTGACAGGTGACTGAAGACAGGCAGGGAAACTAATCAGACAGGGGGAGGCAGGCTCAAAGGTCCAAAGGCAGAAACAGATCAGGATCAGAAAAGGTAAAGAATGCTAGAAAATCTAAAACCTGAAGGCTCAAGAATAATCTGGCACTGATGGCTGGGAAACAGTGAGCTTAAATAGGAAACTGGAACAAGTGGATCTGATGAGGAACAGGGCAGAGCTAGACAGGTGAAGGAAATGAGCATCAAAATCATGACAAATCCTTTTGGGCCACTTTTAAATATGCCCCTTGCTCTGAAATACCTCAAGGAAATGGCTAAACTAGTTGAGTAGCAACAGTGGAGTTCTGCAGAGTTCTGTTAACGAGGTCATGAATAAGGCTGCGTTCAAGCTAACAGGCCTTAATGCCCAATTCCTATTTTTTTTATTAAATCCGATTGTTCTGCATCGGTCCCTCCCATTTCCAAAGACATGCAGCCTGTTGGTGATCTCCCTTGTAAACTGGATTGCACAACACGTGTCCCACATGCGCAACAGAGGACGCAATGACATCACAAGTAGCAAGCATGCTCTGTGTTTACGTAAGTAAACATGGCTAGTAGTGCTGCAGCGTATCTTTAACCCTATAATGCCAAATGTATCATATTTGATACATACGGTTTCTGAAATGTTTTGCATCTGACACCTTTTGCATATTTTAATGGTAAAAACTTTACTCAAAATCCTATTGTACACAATCAGATATACCTGATAACAGCCAGTAGGAGACTACACAAAAATAATCTTGACTTATCGCATAGTAATAAATTATTAATATCAAAAATGTATTACTGTTTTTTCTTTTTACATATTTTGTTATAAGGCCAAATAAGGAATTCAAACCAAAAAAAAAAAAAGTAATTTTCTGTTTTGTTTTATTCTTGGATCGGGCTTTAAAGGGTTAAATGCTTCATTTATTTTCCAACCAGACCCAGGACATTAGCAATGCAATATTTTCAAGAAGATAATAAAAAATGAAGAATGCAACCGCATTATCGTCCCCAAAGGTTGTCCACTCTTTGCGTAACAAGACGCAGGACATTGGCCTTTGTTGATTATTAATGTCGTACAAAACTGGATTAATGCGACCTGGCTGTTGAGGAACAGGTGGATTTGGAAGCACATAGCTAAGTGGTCTGCATTACATTTAAAAAAAAAAGCTGTAAACCAAGTTATACTGTATCATCAACCTAGTGTGTTTTCCATCTACTGCAATGTAAAAGCAAGATGCAATTTATGTGAAACAAAGCAAAATATTTTTAAAATATAAATTTGAGAAATACAAAAAAACACATACATACACACCGTAATAACACATTTATCAAAAAATAAGAAACTAATACA
>NW_015150456.1:3279162-3288958 GCF_000732505.1 Cyprinodon variegatus | reverse complement strand
GCTGTTTGAAATTGATGTGTGTGTATATATGAACTGCATACTACTTGGATGTAAAATAATCGCCATGAAGGCTTTGTAAAAGCTGCTGCCTACTTTTGAGGCAGGAAAAAGATAAAGTTAATCCAGTAGAACTTTTTTGTCATGATCTGGCCTGTTTGCTCCTGCTTAATTGGTTATTCCTTTCACCTGCCGTTTTTCCTCCCTGCCTCAATTATAATTTATTCCTCTCACCTGTTTCCTCTGGTTTATATTCATTTCAGCCTGAGCATTCAGTGCCAGATCATTACTTGTCTTTCTGTTAGTCTGTCTGTTCACTTTTAGTTCATGGTTCATGTCCTGGATCCTGGAAAGAGGGCTTTAGTGTTTGTCTCGTCTCCTGATCATCCACTGTTCCTCCCCCGCGGAGTTCTCTGGGTTTTTGGCTCAATATGTGGGGAGGTTCAGTTTTTATAAAGTAAGCCTGGCTCCAGGGAGGAGACCAGTTTAAAGTCCTGCTTCAAGTTCCGGTTCAACGTCCTGTCTCGGCTACCCTCTTCCACTGAGCCTGCTCATCTGCACCTGATCCTGTCTGCTCCTATGGGTGACCGTCTGGTCATGCTTTAGAACTTTGTCAGACTCTGAACCTTTCCCGTAGCTCTGTTATAGCCTGGAAGCCTGGATCCTGCTACCTGTTCTGTCTGTTCCTGCCTGATCTGAATCCCTGATCAGGATCGGCTCTGGGGACACTCTGGGTGACGCGAGCCACGTCAGCTGTCAGCCCATCGGCTTGATTGCACCCCTCTCAAGGGGTATGGACTGATCTGCTAAACCAGAGTGTCTGAGATTGGGCGGTGCCCCGCTCCCCATCCTGCAGTGCCCGCGAGCACAGCCCCACTTTAGTTTGTTTTATTTAATACATTTTTTGAAATTTCCTACTGGCTGTCTCTCCTTGAATACCGGGTCTATCTGTCCGCGTTTCTTGACATTTTTATTGCCTACCTGGAATGGGTGACAATAGTTGAATAAACTTTTGGCTCTCAAAATGGTATCAGTTTCCTATTTGTTGGTATTCGCCGATACCAATACCACCATTTTAGTGCTGGATCTGGGCCCTGCCCGATACTGGTATCGGTGCAACAGTAGTTAAAAACAATCCTAATCAGAGAACATTCTAATGTGTTTAAATAGCTGTAGTTAGGTAGGATTTGATGTATGTACAGACGTCTGAAGGAAATGCAGAATCTGTTCCTGTAAAGCTGAGCTAGCATTGTTTAGCTAGGGTTAGCATGACAAGCTATAAATCCATAACGATTACTTGATAACTTCATTATAACTGTAACATAGAAAAGCAAATATTTTTGTTTTCCTTCAATGTTGCTGCAGAAACAGAGTTAATAAACTTGGTTTAAACCAAATATTCTAAACTATTTTTGTTGCATGAATTATATTCTCCAATGTAGGTCAAAACATAATAAAATGGAGTACTTTATGTAGTTAGTGGGTTGTTCAAAGAATCCTTTATGAGTCAGAGCTCTAACATTATATTACAAAGCATCAACACACAGAGCAGTAAAATGTGCTCTTTATTCTGTGGTGGTCTGTTTCAGCCGAAGCGCTCCGCAGCTCCGTGAGCGCACATATTGTTAGAGTGGACGAGCCCTTCGGGAATCAGCAATGTGACCCGACATTAACATAACCAAACCACCAAACTAAAGCTTTTCCCAACAGATGTTATGAGAGGAAATAAAAGAAAATGCAATGTGATTACTGCAGGTATCGAGGGACGTGGTAAAAATAAACGAATAAATCCTTTTTAGACAAATGGGTCAAAGAAGTCAGTTGGATCAGTGCAGTGAGAGAAAGTCCTGGTTCCTTCAAGAGTCAGTTTGTGGCAACTCTAATGCTTTTTGGCAATGAATAGTGTCCATTGATTCAACCACATCAAACTCACTTCCTCTTCAGAGCCCCCTGCATGCATTTTGAGTGTGCATGTGTGTGTGTGAGAGCGAAAGGAGGAATGTGTGTAAACATCCATAGCTTTGGTCAGAACAAAAGAAATCCATCTGGGATGAGAATTTATCCCACTCCCATGTCTTCTCTGACAGGCTTGAATAAACTGCCAACAGGAGAAGAATCTGGACTTATTTATCTGACACTGATCGAGAGTGATCGATTGCTTCAGGGCATTGCTTCACTTGCGCGGTGAGGAAGGTCACGTTTGCTCTGCCTGATGAAATAAAGACGGTGACACCGAGAACCTCCACACGAACAAACCCAGAACAAACAGCGGGGTTAACCTCAGACTTATGATGTCAAGTCAGAAATTTTGGCTGTAATCTTCTCTTTCCTGAGAACGCCTTGGAGCAAAAATGACACCGGTATCAGTGGCAGATCTGCTGGAGAGGAATGAAGCTGTAATGTCATTTATCTGCGGGCCTCTGTTAACGTTTGCTCTCAGGGAAGTACGAAATGGAGATAAAAGCCGGCCAATCGAGTGTCAGCGTGCCTACTGCCGCTCACGCTGATGACGTTCTGATAACAGCGATGGATGGGGGTGAGTACTAAGCCTTTAAACCTCAGTGGCTTTATTTATCTGAGACTCTTAATCAGCGAAGCTTGTAGATTTTAAACCAGAATCAATTCTTGGCTAACTGAATTGCATCCTTTTTTTTTCCTAAAAGTTGGTTATAAAATTAAGTATGACTCATTACTGTATAGAGAAGAGCCGAATTTCAAAGGCTCCTGCTGAAAGTCTTGTATGTGACAGTGTTCTTTATGAATGAGCAGACCATGACGGGTCCACAGGGAGCCATAAACTAGACTCATACAATGAAACGACCAC
The DNA here is from genome assembly GCF_000732505.1 of Cyprinodon variegatus. Lineage (NCBI taxonomy): Eukaryota > Metazoa > Chordata > Actinopteri > Cyprinodontiformes > Cyprinodontidae > Cyprinodon > Cyprinodon variegatus. Next base: position 3,286,137 of record NW_015150456.1, on the reverse strand, counting down.
CTCATGGGACTAATAATGTCTGTTCCAGACAGGGACTTTAATCAAACTAATTATCTACTCTCTTATTTTTTTTTTTTAGACACAACACACACCAATCATCCATAACTTTAAACATGGTGACAAGAGAACAATGTATTACTATGCAGAAGGTCAGTAAGTCCTATTTAGCTCTAAAAAAAATAGGTGTTGCAAAAATCCATACTCACAATTTTCACAATTAATGCTCCAGCACTAATGAGGTAAAATAAAGTTCCAGGAATTAAAGATGCCACATTTCCAGAAGCTAGAACCCATAGTTTCCAAATGGTCAAATTGAAATTTATCAATTTAAATGAAAATGTATGATAATTTCAATGTGTTTTTCTTTTCCTAAAGGCATCTCTGAATCAAAACTTTTCCCAGAAGTCACACACTCAAATTTTTTTAACCAACAACTTTAGAAAATTAATGAAAAATAACATATTTGTATATATAATAAAGGTATTATATAAAGCAAAATAATAAAAATAATAAAGTATTTTCTTTTATCTTTTATAAATATATAGATGTGTTCTTAAAATCCTGATATTTTGCCCCGCCCTTAAAGTGGTACACCTGGACAGAAAAGGTAGATCTACAGCCAATAAGTACTTTACTACAATCCTACCAATTCTGCAAGACATTTAATTCCTGTTTCTTACCATTTATTAATTTGTTTATTCTTTATCTGAATTGTTTCCTTTTATGAGCAAAAAGAACATTTGTGAAAATTGAGCCCCCCCATGTCTGAGAGCTGCTGGATTAACACCAAGCCTTCAATCTGCTGTAGCTTAGTAGGAAATAAGCTGGATCCAGCAGAAGGTCTCAGAACAAGTGGGTCCAGTGTTACCATCTGTACTTTTTCTCTTTTTGATGTAAGCATGGTGCATTTTTCTCTAAAATGGCTCCACCAGCAGATCTAAACAGGACCCAGAAGGAGCAAGAAGCACTTGCTTCAGCTGGTCTTTGCAACCCAAATAAAACACTGATCCATATTATCAAAACAAGCAGGGCAAATAAAGAATAATAATTAATAATAATGACAAGGACCGGCCCGTATTTTAAAAATCAAAAAACACCAACAAACTACCACCCCAGCTGATGGCATATTTGCATATACCTGATACATGCATCCATCACATTCAGCTACAAATAAATCAATTGTTTTAAGGCTGTGCAATAAATTATGATCAAAATATATTATAATCAGAAATTTCATCAGCATCAATAGAAAATAAATCAGATACATTTTCAATAATTCCACTGAACTCGGATGGAGAACCATAATATTCCAGGAGACATAGGCAGAGGAAAGGATATAGTCTCCTAGCCCTTCAGAGCCAAACTAAGCAAAGTTGGTTACCCGAACCCTATATTTAAATAAAGTAACGGTTAGGGTTAAATTTTAATTATGAATTTTCCCATTGCACTTATTAAAATAGGTAAACAAAACAGCAATTGTTTACTGTATATAGAAACGCAGCTAGTCTTAAATGTTCTGCAGTTTTACTTTAATCAGGTGTAGTCATTTAAATTATGTCTGCTTCTGCCTCCTTGAACCCAAGATGGCGGCTCACACTGAGCCTGGTTCTGCTGGAGGTTTCTTCCTATTAAAAGGGGGTTTTTCCTCTCCACTGTCGCTACAAGCATGCTTGTTGTGAGGGATTGCCTTCAAGTCAATGAGCCGAGGCAATCAACTAGTTTTCCTTCAATAGAAAACTTTGAATCAATTTAACTGGATGGTCTGGTAAATTGTGAAGTGCCTTGAGATGACATGTGTTGTGAATTGGCACTATATAAATAAACTGAATTGAACACTAATCAATAATTATCTATATCAACTGATACAAACAAGTTATATCATGATACATAACCAATAGAAACAGTCTGTTATCAGCCCACATATGTTACACAGAACAGGTGATGTAAGAACATCCTAATGGAGCACAGCAATCACCATCTGCCAGAAAACTAATAACTAACAATGCATATTACTGATTCAAGTGAGATATAAAAATAGTTTATAACATTTAAGAAGAGAGATCATTTTTTGCCAGACCAGAACTTGTTATGCAACAATTTTAATATCTAAAATGTCTGGGATTATGTTGAGATCTTCTCGTTGGACCAAACTGACCACAATTTAACTAATGGGTAAAAATTAAGGGAACCCTTAGAACAATCTTGGCATCAACAAAATGACAAAGCAAGCATATTTAGCTAAATGAAAACCCCTTACCTTAAAGTCACAAATGCACGTCACCATATTCCCAATTCTTAGGCACTCCCCATCAAACTTGCAGGTATTGGTGTCGCACAAGAACAGGTCCGTGTCCCGGTCATCAAAATCTGAAACAGAAAAAGTCAACAAGAAGTTAATCAGCGCAGATCCTACCTTGGATCTCCTTCACCCATTCACACACACTTACGGTGGCTAGCTACATTGTAGCCACAGCTGCCCTGGGGCTCACTGACAGAAGCGGGGCTGCCGTACACTGGCGCCACCGGGCCCTCTGACCACCATCAGTAGACAATGCAGGCGAAGTGTCTTGCCCAAGGACACAACGACAATGAAAGTCAAAGCCGGGGCTTGAACCGTCAACCCTTCGATTTCAGGGCAAACTCCAACATCCAACGCCACTGTCGCCCCTATATCAACCTACATCTAAAATATCTAATATCAGCCTGTTGATAAAAAAAACATTTAACTTCTCTCTGGTTCTCTTAAAAGGTTTTTGTAATCCATGGGTTAATAATAAATGGGTCAGTTCTAATACCTATTGTTTTCTTATGGTGCTTAAAAAGTTCAGCTGTTAGAGTTGAAGTTTTGTGGAAGAGGTTTTGCGTCTCATCCAAGAGGATTCCTCAGTTTTAACCGGTGGTAGTGAGCACTGAGATTAATATAATGTAGGTATAACAAATAATCAGTGGAAAACAAAAGTTGGCTCTGGTCCCTCCTACCAGAGTCCTGCAAAGGGTCAGCTACCCGCCGGCGGGTACAGCTATGGGTACAAAACCGAAAAAAAACAACATTATTTCATGGATGCAGGCTCGGATATAGAGGACAAAAATGTAGGCAAGTATAATACAAAGAGTTAGAGCTTGGATGAAACGCATTATTTATATTTTCTTGTTTATTAACTCTACGTCTTAATGAATAAATTGATTCAACAATTTTCATGACAGAATGTTTCTGAGTAACGAGGCAGACCTTTTAGTTCGGCTAATTTACAGCCGTTAATCTGTGAGCACAATGCGCTCTGGATGTCAGCGTGAGGCAATGTTCTTTACAGTCTCTGTTATTAAGATAGTATTTTGCTGCAGCTGGAAAAATAAAGCATGTTGTGTTTAAGCACTAAGCACTGGACACGGGTAAGGGTGGCTTTTTATTATTTACGAGTCCATGGGGTCCCGGGTTTTCAATGGGGATAATTGCAGGTAAGTGTTCAGGTCTTGGTTCTGATCTCTATGGGTGCGGGCAGATATTGGAGGACTCTGTTTTGTACTGGAGTGGCCATGGAGGTCACCTGAGGGGTGTTAATGGTCGTTAGGGGGTTCTGATGGGTTGTTAACTCCCTTGTCAGAGTGGTTTCGGTCACATGAAGTGCAAGTAACGTGAGGGCAAGTGAGCGGTGAATCTTTTAGGTATTGTTCCTATAAGTGCTCTGTAAGTAGGTGAAAGGTCATGTCTAAGAACACCTTCTCTGTTAAGAAATGTTGTTTTTTCCAGGTTAACAAAGATGGCTTCCTTAAAAGCTCTCTCAAAGCCTCTGTCTTCCTTGGCCAGAATATCGAAATTTCTCAAGGGCGTTAGCGGCCCATTGTACATTTTCTTTGTTTTTCCAATGTTGCTAGTCTCCTCCGCATTTTCACTTGCTACAGTTTGTGTCTGTGAAGAAATTATGATTAAAGAGAATTGGTGCTACAGTTTACCTGAACGAGATTTAGAAGTTTTTTAAACAGTGTCTGTGTTACTTTGCTGTGAACAAAGTAATACAAAGCATAGTTTGTTATGTGCCGTGACATTACCACCTGCACAGTTCTTCACAAGGACAAGTGATGTTAGTCATAAACGGACCAAGGAGCAAACAGGGTGTGCGGGTGGCGCTCATGGGAGTTTTAGCATTGAAGTGTCACAGTTCTATTCATTTAGTATTTCAGAGGCAATATAAGAAAAACTACAATAATAAATGTGTTTATAATTCAGCCTGCCTTGGTGGAGGGGCGAAGTGGTGCTGTTCCCCACCACTGCTTGCTTCATCCGCAAAAGGACACCTATGACAAGCCCTGCTGATCTCGTCCAGGGTCCAATATCAGTATCAGTCAATACTTAAAGCTGCAATATCAATATTGCATCGGAAATTAAAAAGGTATATCAGGACATTCCTGTATCAAACCTTTTATTAAACATGCTAACAGGTCATAACAAAAAAGCTATTGCTGACTATGCATGTTTAGCCCAAAGGTGCCAAAAATATGTTGAAAAATACTTTTTGAAGTAAAATTTCTTATAAAAATGTTTTTTTAAACACATTATAATGTTTATAATTGAGTTAAATACATACATTATAGTCCTGGCGCTAAGATGAATTAAATCAACAACTGTGGCCATAATTTCCTATGACTGGTAAAGCTTACTGATAATAGATATTCAGCATGAACTAATCCTGATAATCTAATCTAATCTAATCTAAAGGTCTGAAAATAAAATCAGTACTGAAAATTTAAATGTGCTTTTAAAACCTAATACTGTATTTGTACTTATGAATTGCATAATCCATTTAAACATTAACATATATGGATGTATTGTCTTGTTTTATTTAATTTAATTTCTTACAGCACATAATTAGATATTTATATACTAAGATCTGCTATTTAATTTGGCATTTTTTGTAGGTAAATAAACTGAAGTACATTTCTTTTCTTTTAGCTTTCCTTCAGTGATGTTGGATGCTAAAGAGGGCTGTCTCAGGTGGTTTCATATTATGCCCCAACAGGTCCCACACATCTTTAGCAGAACATGATGTATGTGAGCAACTGCATTATTTTTATGTATTTCTTCTTTAAGTTGAATGTTTGTTTGAGTGCGGGCGGGCGGACTCTCAGGGCATGGTGCTGGGACATGATCCAATTCAGGCTGTGTTATGAATCTCAAATGACATTCCGAATCAAATCACAGTCATATGAGCATGAGACACTCAGCTCAGGGCTATTTGTCTACCTGAAATGATTGCTTACAAGAAGCCACCCCTATGTACATGAATCCATTTGGAAAGTAAAATGGTTTACATTCAGACAAATTCCAGCTGACAGGAGATGGAAATGTCTTTGTTGAGGTAAAAGCAGAACATATTGGGACAGAAGCATGTCATTCACTTCTGAGATAAAACGGGAAAGAGGAAGGGTATTTTTAAAGCATCATCCATCTGATGCAGCCACTCTGTTTTGGGTTGTTGAGGCTGAAGGTACATACAGGTTGCTGGTCTATCACACAGCTAACACAGAGAGACAGACAACACAGCACACTTACACGGGCAATTTAGAGTCAGAGGCTAACCTACAATGTCTTCTGATTGCAGGAGAAAACCAGAACATACGCTTAACATTCACCCAATACACCAAAGTTAAAACACACAATTCTTTTCTTTTTAGCCATCGCACCAATGTGCAAAAAATTATACTTAAAATAATTTAAACAGGCTAGCCAAATAGCCAATACCCTTAAGGCTTCCATAGGAATCTGGTAACCTTTAAGACTTGTATGTTTCAAGGTTGGGTGGAGGTTTTTGAGGACCCAGATGCAGAGATGAGTAGGCAGAGATGAGCTTTGCTGATTTAATTCACGATTCACAGGCAACTGAGGCAAAAATCCAGGAAAATACAAAAATACTGAAAACTAGTGATGTTATGAGATGAGCTGCAACTTCAAGGCGTGTGTCTGTAATGGAAGGAGCGTTTCCACGAAGCGTGTGTCGAGGCTTCATTTATTTAGGGGAGGGGCCAAAATTGATGACGTCAAAAGCCTTGTTACCCTGATACCACGTGACCGCTTCAGGAAGTGGTTCAGAAAGCCCAAGAACTTCCGCAGGCATTTTAATAGCCTCAGTATTCAGTAAAGAGTTGCGTACAGTTGGATAGAGTTTTAATAGATTGGTTGGAAAAACAACATCTAGTTTGGTAAAAAGTGTTTTAGGTAGATTAAACAATGTAATGATCAAAATCTGAGCAAGCCGCAGGATACAGTTGTGACTTAAGTGTTAAGTAGTATTGTTGTCCAATTGACAATTACCATTATTAGTGGTGTCAGCTGTAAGGCATTGACTTCCATGAGGTTGGTGGTTCGAGACCTGCGTATATATTTAACAAGTATTTTGGCTAATGTGACTAATTTGTATTTTTTATCCCTAGTACCGGTAAAAATATAGATTGGGTAAAAACGCTGCCAAATTAGATTGATTTGTTTAGCCAAAAGGTTAAACTAAACTAATATTGGTTAAACACATAACTTCCACCCAGATTAAAACCAAAAACCATGGAAAAAACTATTATGTTTTAATAAAAATGACTCACCTTTTATATTGCTCAGCATTGTCCAATTTGTACATGAACTTTCACTGTCTGTGTCAGCTTATGTTACTAAAATTGCAGTAAAACTGTGTACCTTAACTGATTATTCTCTTCTAAGACATATTACACTAAAATAAAATGTACAAAAGATTTTCTTATACACACCAACCATTAACAATTTCAAAGGAACTTAAATGGGAAAAATAAAAAAAAATGCAAAAAAATCACAGATTTGATTACTAACTGTAGTTCTGTACTCCACCAGTTGGTGACATGTTCACATGGGGCTTCATGAAATATGAGGAAACAATTTGGCCAAACGGTTCAATGCTTCATGAGGTTTTCATCTCACCATAACTACCGAAAACTGAAAAATCCAATGAATGTCAG
>NW_015150456.1:3276529-3278638 GCF_000732505.1 Cyprinodon variegatus | reverse complement strand
AATAAACGCTGACTTAGGCTGAATGAAGCAGATGGACCGCTCTGATCCCTTAAACCAGAAATTGCTAAACATTTCAGCCTGTGGCCCCAAAGATAATGCAACTGTGGCAGCCCCCTAAAACACATACAATTAGGCCTACTTCCCTCTACGTAATTATGTTTATCTATTTATAAAGATTAATTGAATAATAAATGTAATTTTAATTACATTTAATCATTTAAATAGTAATTTTAACCATATTTCATCATCTAATAGTGCATGTTAAAATTTTATTATATACTAAATATTTTAATCATTTATTAATTTAATGAATAAATACATTTTACATCTACTTATGCATATACAATTCATGAAACCTTTACACTTAAATATTTTATTATACATTTTGGTCCTATGCATACCTCAGGGATCACATCACAAAGACTGTAAAAAGCAACTTGTGACCCCTCATTTGGTTCCCCACCCTCCATGGGGTCACAACCCCACCTTGTGAACTCCTGCTTTAGATTACAGAGCGATGGAAGTTGAATTAAAATTAAAATGGCATTAATCTCAAATTGTATTCAACATTCCATCTAAACTGGAATTACAGTTTGATATGTTCTCATTTTCTTTTTCGTTAAGGTTCAAATAAAAAAATAAAATCTTTTTAAGTTTAATTTTCATTGATTATTGAAAACTTTTCTTCAGTCCTTAAATAGAATTCTAATTAATAAATGTCATCTGACAAGAAACTGAGGTCAAAATAAGATTCAGACTCAGGACATAATTAGCACACGCTGCTCTGGCTAATTCAAGAGCTTTATGGATATTTCCAAATTAAAGACTGAGTTAGAACGACAACACAAACTAAATGATTGCTAGAGAGACGGAGGCAAGTAAAGCTGTGAATCCTGGCTGACCTCAGGATGTGATTGTAATTCTTCCATTAATAATGCATCTTAATGCTTTGCATCCTCTAATTACAACCATAGACATTAGAACCTTTTTCAGTCATTCTCATGATTAGGTTATTATAATATTTGTACAATGCTTCAGAAAGAGCCATCAGAAACCTGGCTTTGTTGGATAAAAACAGAAAGGAAATTGTTTTGCTGCTGGCCTGATGTAGAAAATCTAAAGCACTAAAGCACTGAGTGTTTATAGCCACTCCAGTTCCACTGTCTGTTATGCATCAGAGGTGTGTTCCAGGTGAGCAGCAGGGTTCTCTTCTAATCACTGGTTTGTTGTGCAAAGGCACTAATTTATGCTGATCTTTACATTCAAATGTCAAACAGCAGAATATATGTGACAGAGCTCAGACACCACTGATACAGTTTGGATTAAATAAATGCGACACAACACTTCTATATGTCAGTGTCTATGACAGAAGCTGCTTTTCATTTGCAGGCTTTACACATACAGTAGCTACTGCTGGAAGGGAGAAAAAAAAATGAAAACCGCTCCCACTTCTCTGTGCACTTTCTGCTGGGTAAATTTCACAACAGCGACATTCCTCCATCTTTGATTCTGATTGCTTGTTACTGTTTGTTGTGTCTCCTCTCCCCTAGAAACAGAGGCCAGTGTTGACAGAGCCTTGTTAAATCTTCTGTCATTAGTCAAGCTTGTGTTTCAGCAATAGATGTCATGACAGGCAGAAAATGAGCCTGGAATCCAGACATTAGTGATGCTACCGGTGTCCAGTTTTTGTAAAGAGTATTCTATACATAAAATGTTTATTTATTTTTTTTTTTTATAGAGCGCATAGTGAGGATAAAATATAAAACATGTTGAGATATGCAGGGTGAAACAACTATTGTATGTTTTCAAGTCACTTTTTCTGGTTCAAAAATGAAGTCAGATTTCTGCCAAAAGAGCACAAGTGTAATAAGTACTGGAAATCTGCTTCAAACACATGCATGTAAACTAATCTCATGCATTTTAAATGTTTTATGGGATAAGCTTCAATACCCTGAGCGCCCCAATAGATCCCAATCATGAGCGCTTGCTCCTTCATTGCTGTTATGGCTTGCTTTCTGATCCGGTGTAGGTACCAGATCTGGTCAGGCCCTGAACATGCCAGGGAAGTTACACTACATGGTTGGCTGAACGTTGACACTAGCATCTGTA
>NW_015150456.1:3271017-3275813 GCF_000732505.1 Cyprinodon variegatus | reverse complement strand
GTTTTCTGCGTAGAATAACTTTTTTATTGTATAAGATATCTACGAAAGTAGATTATTAAGATGTACCATTTGTCCTTCTATGCCCTCAGATCTTAATAAAAAGAATAAAAATAAGCTGAGACTTTTTTTGTCACCTTGTTAAATGGAAGAGCTCAGTCTTAGAATGCAGTAATTTCCTTCAAGACTGACAATGATTGTTTTCTACTTTTGGCTACTTTAGATTGCCAATAAAATGTAAAATAATAGAAAATATAGGTAATAATATATTGAGAATCCAAAAGAGATCTCAGCCTTAAGAAACAGCTGCAATACAGTTTGTCCGAGTGGAGTTGCCATATATTGACGTCATAAGAAGGGGCAGGGCCCCCGAGCAGATCTGACCACCTGAGCAGATCTGGTACCTACACCTGTAGATTTTCTTCTCTTCCATGTGGAGCTGTTTTTACAGGCCCGGGCAAAATTTTGTCACTTTGAGCATGGACCCCACTGGTAAAAGTAAACTAGCCTTGATTGGCTACTTTATAGGGAAATCCCACCTCTTGAGAAAGTACTATTTTCTACCTGGCGGTGGCTAGTAACCTTCACAAAACATCTTTAGGCTAATCGCTATGTTTTTAAAGAATTCAAAATTGATGCAGTGAAGTCATCAAATAGCTTAATTTAGTACAGTCATGAATAAATTCTGACAGCAGTAGCCATATGCTTTAGAATGATTATCAATGCTAAATTGGAAAGTTTCTATGAGCTAAGCTAACGTTAGTTTAATCTTGATCATAACAGACATACTTTCAATATTGTTTTTCTTATCAGCATTGTGTTTACAAAATGATCAGTTAATGACTGAAATGCCTTTTGGGATTGGATGCTTTGCTAAAGCCAGGCATACACTGTATGATTTTTTTCAATCGTTGCACGCAGCTACAGCTTACACTGTACGAAGAAACTGCAGGGTTTAAAAGTTCACAGCTTACGATGTATGTTCTCACACTGTGCGACCCGACACTCTAATGCGATCTGCCTGCTCACACTGTATGTCTATAAACCACGTCGGACTCAGTGAGATGGCGCTACTTGGACTCGTCTATCCGAAAGCAAAACGAGTAGAAGAGGAATATGAAGTTCACTACAGTTAAACACGCTGCCTTGGCAATTTGTGCAATTTTGTGTGCTGAAAAGCGCTAAAAAGAAAAGGGGACAACGTATTTGGACAAAGACATGGCTAAGCAAACATGGCTACTACGTCTGTGACATTTACAGAAAGAACTACATTTAACTCGCACCCCCGCCATGCTTCTGTGTTTTTGTCTGAGAGGAAGAAGAAGAAGAATCCTTGTTTGCACATGCCCAATGAACGATTTGCCCACGACGGCTGACTAAATTTGAAAGACGTTTGGTTTTTTCCCGACCTCCTAATTCCTGATTGGGAGGTGGTCCTGAGAGGCTGTCGCATCTCGTTACCCCCTGTACACTAGCTAACGCATGACACACGATCAGGCAGAAAGAGAAATTCTCGCTTGACTTTTGCTGTTTTTTTTCCACCCTCAAAGTTATCAAAGTTGACACACCAGGATTCAAAATATTTTACTGTTTTGGGTTTTAAATAACTGATAGTATCTTTATCAATTATGTGTGTGCTCATTAAGAAAAATTCAAACCATTGACAGATTTACCAAAATCCTTTGCCTTAAATCACTACAATAAATCTGTTTGCGAAATTGTAGCTTATCCTGACAACTGGATGTGAGCTCAAAATGAAGCACGGTGGCTTTCATTAAGGATAAACTTCTGTACATTTCCACAGAACAATAAGAATCTACAAAAAAAAAAAAAAAAGCTCTGGAATGACTGTTTAGGTAAATCACCATATAACAGCAGTGAGTTGTGGCCTTGCAGCAGCATCTAGACTTGGCAGTTCTAAGCGTTGAAAAAACTATTACTGAAGCGTTAGTTTCCACAATGCAGCATTCAGGAGAAGTTTGCAGTGAAGAGGCCATGGCACAATTAAAACTCCAAGCTGCATATGAACATCAGTGATGCTCATCTTTCAAGTTCAAAGATAAACAGTTAGAGTTTTGTTCCGTTATTTGTCTCTTCTCATGTGGTGCTGCCTGCAGGAAAATTGTTTTAACTACAAAGAACGGCATGCAAGAATTTTTCTTAGCTGCTGCAAATCAAATTATCCTCACTGAGTATGACAGTTGCTCTATAATAAGCATATTTTATCTCAAATAAAATATATTGAAATCCTCCTTATAGGCTGGATATTGGGTGTGATTTGTAAGGTGCATATTTCTGTAAGATGTGTTAATGAACGGAAAAATCCCTTTCAAAAATGCTCTGACACCACTAAATAAACATAAATGTAACCATAGTAGAAAATCCTTGGTGGGACATAAGGGATGTGTGCCCCCTTCCATAAAGATGTCCCTCCCATTAATCGTTGTAAATACAAAATCATTTTTATATGACAATATGTCAATATTAAATATTAAACAACAGAAAAAGATCCAAGTTAGATACCTGAAAAGAGTTCCCCAAATCTTTAAAATATCACGACACCCCTTTTTCACAAAGTGGTTTGGTCCACATGCCGTTTCAACAAGAGAGACTTATGGCTTCTACTTTCCACAGCTCTGCGCCAATGTGTTAAAGACAGTAGGTCATTTATTATGTAAATTGTTGAAAGTTGTAACATGAAAATGATATTTCTGCTGCTTTTTCCAAAATTAGCCTCTCTTATCAGCTTGTTAGTTAAGCAAAGATCTACCTTATGATGGGTAACAAGCGAAAATGAGTACCGTATCTAAATAGCAGCACTGACAGAACAGATAAAAGGAAAGAGGAGGGAAAGTATAGAGAGATAACGGATGACTGAGAGTAAAAATCGATGAGGGAAAAAAAAAAACTCTTTTAGGAATTTATTTTCAGATTTATATTTTACTATTTAGATTAATCAGAGTGGTGGTGCTTATTTTTTTTCTTAGTTAGAAATGTCTTTGCATGGTTGATAGAATTTTCAATATTTTATCTATAGGTATAAATCAAAACATCTTTATCTCCCATTTGAAGGATAGGGGGTTTTAGATTTTAGATTTATTTTTTTATTTGACAGGGATATAAAACATATGGTGATAACAAGTCCAGTTGTTGGAGATATTTTGGTTGGTGTTCTTGATTTAGTCTTCTTGTTAAACTTATTATAAGATGGTGGGTAGACCAACAACACAGCCAGTGTGTAGGTTCCATAGCCGGTACTTGTCTTGGCTAAAAAATTGTTTGTTTGTTTGTAACCCAGGTTTTCGTTTTCTGACGGGTTTACATTAAGTATTGGAAAGTTGTTACCAACTGGATCAACATGAATCGGCTTTGAAATCTTTGAGCAAACAGTAGACTAGGAGCACGGTGAAAGCCCCTCTATCGCCCGCAGCCATCTTTCTAACCTGGACCTTTGAGGTCCACTACAGCAAGGACTCTTTGGACTCCTACATTGGAGAAACCAGACAGTATACAACACAAATGCATAGAGCACCACAGGAAAACCAGCAGCTCTGTGCAAGATTTAGATGGACATTTACAGGTCAAGAACAGAGGACATACCTTTGGAGATAGATAACAGTTTGAAAGAAGGGTAAATAAGCCATCTTTGTAAAAAGTGAAAACGCATCAATGAACCAGGGGGGATGACTGCGGTTTTAGATTCCAAACATCTACAATTTGGTCCTGAGACTCATTCCAAAGAGGTTACACAAGCACAGTCCTTATGATTCAATAGCCTATACACAAAATCCATACAGAAGACTCCCAAGACCCAGGAGACTGACGGGTGGGTCAATGGTTTGAATATGACCTGGGATGTTCTAAAAACCACCAGCGCTCTCACTACAGTAGTAGTTGCAGCCAGAACTGACAAATTCCACTGAACAGGTGTCAAAACCTAAAAAAAAACTGAGTAAAAGTCCGGTCGTCTGTCCAATTAAAGCCTGTTTTGTGATATCCAAAAGGACATTTGTTTGGTACCCATTACTGAATCTTGGTATTGGTATCCATACTGAGTAAAAACATCCCCATCCCCATCAACTATGATTTCAGCCACACAAAAAAAAAAAAAAGTCGGAAAAGATTCTGTCACTGCTATATTTTAATATTGTTATGGTTTTCTTTCCCTGATGGACTGTGTTGTTCGTTGGGGTTAATATAGCTGAAATGGTTTTCATCCAAAACATGTTGTAGTTTGGTTCCAGCAGGCTGTATCATTTTTTTGTTATTAATTTTCCTGTTTTCTTTGGAGGACAGAGATTTGATCAAGCTTCATCCTTAGCTCAAAAATATGGAGAAAACATCACTACTCCCTCCTCTTGGGAGGCTCATTAACTAGTTTCAGGGATTGTATTTATTTTTAAGAACCACTAAAATTTTATAACCTGGTGTACCATATTGTCTGCAATTACTGAAGACTGTCCTCAGGTCTTTCGCATAGAGTAAATGATGCTTTATGCTGCTTCTTTTCATCTTTCATAAACCTACTGCAAACTATGAATTCAGTTAGAGGATGCAAATCAACAAAAGTGAGTAAAATCCTACTAGGACACCTGAAGGGCACCCAGATTTATTTTAACAGATGGCAAATGTGAAATATAACAGGAAATGTAAATGTTTGCAGAATCAAAGTTGCATTTCAATAAAATATGAATTTAGTAGTATGTGCTTATCCATTAGGGGTTTATTAAGCTTTTGATATATATATATATATATATATATATATATATATATATATATATATATATATATATATATAT
>NW_015150456.1:3264063-3270168 GCF_000732505.1 Cyprinodon variegatus | reverse complement strand
ACAGCCCCCCACCATGGGGGGCTTGATGCTATGACGAGGGAGGCTCCAGCCCCCGCAGCACCCCCCTTCCCGTGCCACTGTTTGAATGTCATTAATGTTGTCAGGAGAATTTAAAATAACTTATTCTGTGAAATCAGCCAATTTTAAGGGCTGTTTATATTAACGTATTATTACATTAAAAAAAAAACATTGCATAAAGGCTTAACAGGTAAATAAAAATAAAACTAAAGTGACAAAATCCTCAATCTTTACATTTTATCACAATACACAAACACATCCCCCAAGGCCCTATGTGTATAACTCCCATTACGACCCAGATACAGCATGAGGTTCTCCTTTTTTTCTGCCCTCTCTCTCTAGTCCTAAAACATGCCTCGTGATGATGGACACTGATGCACATCACCCATTGTAAACTAAGCATACCAATCGATACACCTTTCCACTCGTAATAGCTCTTGTTGGCATGGAACAACCTCATCAGGCAATAATACCCCCTGGAAGAGAAGCCGGTGCTAGAGACGAACCTGCTATTTGGCAGAGCCCTGAATGACCATGGAGTGTTAGTTCTCTGTTCAAATATACAATCATTGAGCCAAGAACAGTGACATGAGAGGTCTCCACGCTCGGAGTGTGCGGATGGAACAAAGCCCTTAGCCTGGAGAGGGCCACATGAGGCAGTCTGAAGAGTCACAATAAAAAAAGAAAAAAACTGGCGGTCAGGCAGCTGGCATGTTGATGGTACTCAATGGAGTGAGGCATTGTTGCGATGACAGTCATGCTGCGGGCTTTCTGTAGAGAAATCACTGAAAAATCCCAGATCGTCTTCAGGCCAGCTGCCGGAAAACATGTTATTCTACATATGTTAAAACTGCAGGCCTCTTAATTCATACTTTGATTTTTTTTCCCAGGTTTCTCTGAGAGGAAAATTGTAAGAAAGAAAAAGCAAAAAAAAGAACCATTAAACTGTCTTCCATACCCAGAAACAGATGTGCTGCCTGAACATTTTTTGAAGCCGGGAAACTACAGGAATACTTCCATTGCTTGTAAACAATAACGCTGAGGGATTCATTACCGCTGGAGGCAATCTCATCGTATTATGAGCAACAATGCAATCATGACTTACACAGGAAGTCAGTTTGTCTACACTGGAAACACAAAGAAACTGTCTCTGTGAAGTCTTCACAAAGACACCAGTGACATTAGCTTTTGTTATGGATGTAAATCTCTGAAGACTTGAATGATCTGATGGTAAAACGCAGTGAAAGTTAGACGACATAATCTGTTTTTCAGAATCATAAAGACAAAACAGGGAGTAGGCTATGAATAAAAGAGGAAATTTCAATTATAAACTGGATACATAACAGGTAGGAAGTTAGTATCCTTTTGTATGCATGAATGTAATTATTTCGAGGGTTTTATTTATTCAATAATTCATCTTGAATGTTGATGCAAAAAAATAATCTCAATAAATTTAAAGCAAGATTATTGGGCAGAATTAGTTCCTTTTTGTGGATTTTCTCTTAGTAAATTGTATATATTTAGTAACATGTCTAATAGCCAGTTGCAACTCTGCATTTCACAGGTTTCATCATTCTGGCTTGAAGTTTGAGCACTCTTTCTAGAAGATTTGGGAGAGTTCTTCTAAACTTGTTGGCTTCCTGGCACACAATTGGCTCCAAAGCAAAGTCCATGAATTTTGAAAATACCTGAACTCCTTACCAAAATATTTTCTCTTTGTTAGATCCACTTCCCTGCTAGAAGATCAAATGGTTTACTTCTCAAAGCTTCAAAAGGAGTTCTGAGAAAGGTAAACTTAGCTTGAAATTTCAAGCAAGCACCCCTTACCCTGCTTTCTCTCTGCTCTACTACACTCTTCCCTCCACAGCTTCTTTCACATAGCAGAACCTGTTGAGAAAGTGTCAACCACAGATGACAGCTGATAAACAGTGGCTGCACATCCATTGGTAGGGATGAAACATCATCAATAAGCTTTAAATTGGTGCACAGCTGCAGGAGCTTGCCAGGTAGTACATGACCTGTTTTTTAGGGGTAAAAGAAGCACATACAGCAGCGTGATTGAAACTGCTAAGGTTTTCCCCTTTGCTCTGATTGGTTGTTTCTAATGTATGACTACTGGGAAGATGCAGAGGTGCTTAATTTTTTCACAACTTCTCTAACGTTATACTGTCAGAAAATGCTGTTAGAGTTATGAAAAGCCTATAAAAATATATTTTTACAAAAGTTGCCTTTGACAGTTTTTTTTTAAATCTCATCCAAATGGCTGCCACCAGCATACATAACAAATTGATTGATTGATTGATTGATTGATTGATTGATTGATTGATTGATTGATTGATTGATTGATTGATTGATTGATTTCATTGATCTCACAGTGGAGAAATGCACTGGTTACATTGGTTCAATAGGAAGATGAAATGAGGAAAAAAAGAATAAATGAGGAAAAGGTGCATAGGATATATATATTTTTTCTCCAGCTTTTTTAATACCATTACACTGTCACAAGTACAGAGCAAAGAAATGAACTCTCTGCATTTCACCCATCCCTTTGGGGAGCAGTGGGCTGCCATTGTTCAGCACCCAGGTAGCAGTGTGGGGTTAAGGGTCTTTGCTCAGGGACCCCGGGGTGGCAGTCTGTGTGGGGGGGCTTGAACTCAGAACTGCTGGATTCCAAGTGCAATGCCCTAACCAGGCTGTCACTCTCCTAAACACTAAAAAGTATGCAGTATATAAAGTGAAGATGGTTATTTATGTATATAACTATAGCACTGGGCAGGCTCGGACTGGGAACAATTTTCGGACCTGGCATTTTTCCATCAACATTGGCCCATTTATGGACAACCCACCCCACAAACAAAAAAAATAGAAGCATAGTCAAACCCATGTGTCTCAAATGTGAAACACAATACGAATTTACATTGTGGATTAACCTTCAAGCATCAGACAACAATATTTTGGGCCATAAATCTAAAGAAAAAACATTTTTTACCCATAGACGGTCATCCTAAACTGCCAGATGGGAAATATCCCAACCTGCAAAATATTGGAACATGAAATCGGCAAATATAAGAGGAATATTGTAGTATGGTTTGAAGAAAGAATTTAAGTTTCATTATAATTTAGTTTGTTGGGAGGATTTTAGAGTTTGAAGAAATAGAAACTACACCATATGCCAACCATCACAAGGATGCGCATGACAAGGAATGGCTATATATACTGCATGCACCATTTAGGTAGTTAACATTGTATTACTGGTTATTTCTTTCACCTGTTGTTTTCCCTCCATGCCTCAATTAACATTTATTCCTCTCACCTGTTTCCTTTGGTTTATATTCTGTTCAGCCTGAGCATTCAGGGCCAGATCATTATTTGTTTTTCCATTAGCCTCACTGTTCTGTTGATTCCAAGGTTCATGTCCAGGATCCTGGCGGCCAGTGGAAGGAGGGTTTTGTGTCTGTCTCGTCTCCTGATCGTCCACTGTTCCTCCCCTGCTGAGCCCCTTCGGTTTGTGGCTCTGTATGAAGGAAGGTTCAGCTTTTATCCAAGTAAGCCTGGCCACAAGCTGGAGACCAGTTTAAAGGTCCTGCATTCAGTTCTGGTTCCACGTCCTGTCTCTGCTACCCTCTTCCACTGAGCCTGGCCATATGCACCTGATCCTGTCTGCTTCTGTGCCTAACCAGCTGGTCACACTTCGGACTCTGAACCTGCCTGGGACGTCTACGAGGCCTGGATCCTGCCTGTTCTGTATCCCTGACCAGGATCGGCTTCCTGCAAGACCTCTGGGACTGCAGCACTGGGGACATTCTTGGACTGGACTGTTAAACCAGGTAAGTGACCAACTCAGATAATCATCTTCTGTCAGATTATTGTGGTGACTTACCTGTGTTTCTCCCACAAAAGAGTGTCTGAGATTGGGCGGTGCCACACCCCCCACCGGCAGTCACCGCATGCCAGAGATTCATTTAATAAACATTTTGAAATTGCCTCCTGACTGTCTCTCCTTGAATACTGGGTCCTTCTGTCCTCGTTTTATGTTAACCGGGAAAATGCCTGTTATCACAGATTACCAGTCCGAGCCTGGCACTGGGTATCAAATATAAAAAACACAGGTTACTGCACAGGGTATTAAATAGTAATTGCACAAGTTATAGCCCTGGTAGTCTCGCATTGTAGAGTCTGATGGCAATAGAAATGAATGACCTTCGTAGTGCTCCTTTTTACAAACAGGGTGTTAGTCTTTCAGTAAAGGAACACTAAATAGCAATGTGTTGTTTGCTTCAAACATCTCCTTCTATTGGAACCAAGCAGCTTAGTGTTTATCTAGTGACCATTAACCCTTTTCCCAGAGGACAAGGGCAAATATGCTGCTATAACCCTATAGCCAAATAGATCAAATGTTCAGTCCTGCTCCAAGGTGTTGATGTTGGGCTTGAAATTCAATCAACACCATATTTGTTCATGGTGATCCTAAGCTGTTTTAACTATACAGGACAATGATGGTCCCAGTCCAGCTGTTTCTAGTTCAATGTGGGTTTAAATTTATCCTCCAGGACTCATTAGCAGCAGTTCAGATGTCCTAGCTTATCAGATGTTCAGAAATGTCTTGAAGGGAATTTCCCAACTTGTGTAAACCCACAGTTTGGACCATTATGTTTCACTGAGCATATATGAGTTCCTGGGGTTTTCTCATTCCTTTGAGTATTATCCAATCAGTGTGGTTTGATTACTTTATTGATGCTGAGGAGACACATTCCTGGCTTCACTTAAAAATGACCATTTCCCAGAATTTTGCGAGGCTGACATTAACAAGTTAAAATGCTTCAAAACATTTCACACAAAGATGTTGCCATTTTAACTGATTGTCTATGGATAGCTACATGCTCCAAGTTAGTTTTAAAAGAAATTGAATAGTGTTTATCAATGTGTCTTGTGTTTTGTCACTGGTTGCAGCTATAGTTTAGCCTCCCTAACTGGTCCTTATATAAAACTGCACAATTTATCTCCCAATATGCTTCATCTACAACTTTATCATTGGACGTCAACCTACATATGTAGATCTAAATATGTTTAGGAACATTAACAGTTACACCAATGATCTTGTGGTCTTAGGACATCTTCCTGATGCAGGTCCAGAGAAAAAAAATTTTTTTTTACTTTGTTTGATTCCACAATCTTGCTGTCTGTGGTATATTTCAATGTGTGCATTTTTAATACCGTATTTTCGCGACTACAAGGCGCATATAAACGTCTTTTTTTCCCCTCAAAATGTCCTATAGTGCGGTGCGCCCTATGTGTGTTGTTACTGCGGACGTTGTTGAGACCACCATGAGAATGTTAAAGGGGGAAGTGTGGGCGTGGATTGTGTATAAAAGAACAGGTATGTGCTTTATGCAGAACATTCTTGTCTTAACAACCCTGAAAATGGCAAAGAGACTCGCTTATGAAGCACGGTTTAAACTGGAGGCTATCAGCTACGCAGAGGAACATGGAAATCGAGCAGCCGTGAGAGAATTCAAGATTAATGAATAGATGGTTCGCAAGTGGAGGAAGATGGAAAACGAACTCCAACAGGTGAAGAGGACACTGCTGAGTTTCCGTGGACAAAAGTGGAAGGCAGCGCCGGGCAAGTTACGCCACAGTTTGCGGATGGATTGTAGATGCTTGGGCTAACGTGTCTGCAGGCACTGTTGTTCGAGCTTTCGCAAAAGCCGGCATCATTTTCGAGGAGCCGCACGGCACTGAAAGTGACTCTGACGGCGAAGAAGGGGAAATTGGCATGACTGATTTAGTGCAGCTGTTTAATTCAGAAACAGAGGATGATGACTTTGATGGACTTAGATACCCAGTGCCAGGATGATGGGTTTGATTAATACTTTGTAATAAATACATGAATAAAGCACAAACATACTCAATTTTGCTCCCACTCTATTTTTAAATACGCAGTAGAGGTATTTAAATGTAGTAGAGGATATGTACCGGTATATAAAACCACGCCCTATAATCCGGTGCGCCTTATGTGTGTGTTAAATACAGTAATTACCGTAAATCCTCTAATATAGGCCGGGGCCTTTATTTCACTCAGGTGCA
>NW_015150456.1:3255050-3263691 GCF_000732505.1 Cyprinodon variegatus | reverse complement strand
CTGCGCCTTTTAGTACGGTGCGCCTTATGGTCATGAAAATACGGTATTTTAATTTCTGCAACCTTGTGTTTCAGCGGCCCTCTTGGCCAAGTCAGTCTTGAAAAGTGATTTTGATCTCAATTATTTTTTACCTGGTTGAAAAATTATGCTAAAACAGATTTAAATGCAAACTTGTGCACCAATTCTTTTTAAAACTGATTGCGGTGTGTTGCATGACCAGTCAAACCTGGGAGAAAGATAAGTCAATCTGTCTTCACGCTGTGTCTGCAATACCTCAGTTTCTCACAGTTAAAAACAATTTTTTCCAGACATGAATACTTGTTAGTTTTCATCACGTGCTTTAAGCATAAAGCAAACTTGGCACCTTCTGCAGCTTTACTTTCGGTTCCCTCAAGAGGAACAGTGCATAAGTTTGGAACACATGGACATCAACAATCGAAAACCTGGGCCAAATTGGCATTCCATTCCACAGAATTTAAAGCGAGATTTCAATATATTGTCAGGGGAAACAAAACAACAACACATGAGCATGGAATAAAAAGATAAATGTATGAAAAGATAAAGGACATGTTGCAAGAGATTGCATCTTTCCCATGCAGGAGGTTAGAAGTTCAACAGTTTCAGGCGTGTCAAAACTTCCAGATCTCAGCCATGAATCAGAGAAAAGCATCTGCTGGTCTGTTCTTCATCTGTTTGGACAACAGTTTGTGTGCTCCACTTCAAATTCGGCAGATTTGTTACTTGAGGCGTGTTTGAAGGTTTCTGTAATAAGCTTTGCTCTCATCTGGTGATGGTTGCCTGTTCTGTGGGCTGCTGTTTATCACAGAGCCTAAGTCTCCCTTGTTACTTAGCAACATCACCAAAGGTCACAGCGATGTGTCACTACGGAGGCTCTGAATCCAGATTCATGACCTTTCTGCAGATGATGCAACATGTTTAGATAATCAGCATAAGGATGCAGTGTTTACTTTAAATAGACAGAGCTTTCTGGCCCAATCTAATTCTAAGTGAGTTAATGACATAATGTCTTAGTCTTTTATTAGCGCTCCTTATATGAAGATAATATAGTTAGCAGAATATATTTTTTCAAAACAACCTGCATGAGTTTCCCCTCTGTTTAAGCAGTTCAATGCTTATATGAATGAACTGGTGGGACTGTATGAAGCAGTCAGCTGAAAATCAGAATGCCTATTGTCCTTCAGTGGGCTCTGATTGATGCATAATAACAGCCAAAATTGTGAGTTCACTACCAATACCTGCACGTATATATTTTGATCAATTTTCATAAAAATCGGATAAATTCCACAGACAGATGCTGTGTTAACATCCTGTAATTTCTTTATTTTTTATGCCGGATTAAAAGGAATAGTAGCTAAAAAATAGACAAGCTTTTCTTGTCTCAGATCAGTTTGGATTCTTCAGTTCAACCCCAGTCAGAAACCAAATAAAAGAAAGTGTATCCAAATTTTAAATCAAGAAAAAGTAAAAAAAAAAAAAAAAACAATCTGTAAAATTTAAAATAACAATCCTAAAAAAATTAATTCCTTTCATTCATTATTCTTCATTCTCAGTAATAAAATCATCATTGTAATTTGGTTTGGTAGAAAACACAGACTCTGCTGAAAGGGCTGTACTGTATACATTAGGGCAGACATGATAACTCGTTAATTAAGATTAATTGTTAAAATAACTGTTAATGAATTTGGTAATCCAAACAAATAGTTTCCTACATTAATAGAACAAAAACTGTAAAAAGCCATTTATTAAAAAAATAACTTAGATAGACATATGCATTTGTAATTTGTATATTGTATATTTGTTTTCCAATTTTCCATTTACAATTAAAAGAAAATGCAAAATAAAAGGTTTTTCTTTTAAATCACAAAGTCAAATTGTCCTAAAGCTGCATGCAAGCATCATACACTACGTTTACACTGCTGTCTGAAGTGACCCAAATCTGATGCGACCTGTATCTGATCTTTTCATGACTGTCTGAACAACACAGATCCGATTTTTTCCAATGCAACCCAGGCCGCTTGGCTATGTGGTCCTGAATCCGATACGAATCTGATCTTTTCAAATGCGACCTGAGTGTGAACGGCCAAGTCGCATTTATCCGACCTGACCGCCATTAATACCTGGCAAAGGTCTCTATTTTGGGTCTTGCTATGAAGAAGCAGCAAGAAAAACAACAACAATGGGGGACGATGATGCGGAGAGCAGTATTTATGTTTAACCATCTTGAAAAGATTGTGTTTTTATGGTTGGGAAACAGAGGCGTAGCCAGAAAATCTTAATAAGGGTGCCCAGGCAATAACCAATGTACACTGAGGGGTGGCCAAAAGAAGATAGGCACCAAAACCTCAAGTTCAATCTCTACTGTTCCAACAGGAAAATTAACAAGCAAAACATCCATATTATAAAATAAAGACATACTACACTTCCCTAAGGCCTTTGCTAACAAATAGAGGAATATATTCAAATATCTGTGCTTTCTATATAAAAGGTATATTGAATACAATTTTTTCAGGTTTGAGTTTTGGGGCGAACGTCTTTTCCATTGTCATTACTTACCTACTTTTATCAGCAATTATTCTGCATAAATTGATATTCGCAAATACCAATATCTATCTAATTTAATGATTTAAGTTTTTATTAAAATAGTTATTTATCTATGATTTCATTGAAGACTCGCAGTTGACTTGCAGAGACGCATAATTTTTTCTTTACCCCATAAAACACAAAATCTAGTTCTAAAAGAGCATGAATTATATACTTATCTTCTTTAATGTTAGTATATTTATTTGCAGAATTAACCACAGGGTTTTTGTTGTCAAGTAATTGTCAATATATGAAAAATTTAAATGTTTTGCCACTATCTGTATTACAGGGAAATAAATGGTAGGGGTGGCCACAGGGGTGGGCAATGATTGGCTAAGGGTGGCCATGGCCACCCCTGGCCCCCCATCTAGCTCCGCCCCTGTTGGGAAAGCTCGCTAGATGCGCTCCGGCACAACCATCCATGTTTACTTCCGTAAACACAGAGCACGCTGGCCTGTGGCGTCATTGCGTCCTCTACTTCGCATGCGGGATACTTGTGTTGTATGACTTCAGTTTACACAGGAGATCACATAGGGCCGGATCTATCAAAGGTTTGCGTGTATAAAAACGTGAGCTATTTCACTGCGCACGCTAAAAAATGTACAAACTGATCTATCAACAGCGTGCTAAAAGGATTTGGTCTTTAAAACGTGCTAAATAGCGCCTCTTATCCATTTAGTACTTTTTCTGCAATGAATATGCAATATGGGGCGTTTACACGTAAAAGTGCATCTTGTGGGAGGAGAACATGTCAATAAATTAATTTAGCACTCGCAAAGTGATTTATCAAACCTGAAAGCAATTTTGCTAACGGTATCTGACTCTATATTTAACACGTTTCAAAAGAAGGTGCAAATGGTCTGAATGCGTAATTGCGCACACATGGCAGCGGTTATTGTCGCAAGAAGGAGACATTGAAATGAAGCAAGGAGACGCAGAGAACGCATTTTTTCACTCTGTGTGAATATTTTTGGAATGAACGAGTAAACGATCATCAAAACATATCGTTTATCCAGCATTGCCATTTCTGAGCTGTTGTGGGAACTCCAAATGGATTTGGAGCCAGCCACAAGGAGGACCCACGCAATACCAGATATCACAAAACTCCTTGAAACATTGCACTTTTTTGTATCTGGCATTTCCCAATCTCGTTTTTCAGAAGTGCTGTCCGACGTTCTAAATGCCATGTCGCCCTGACGCCCTAATGGAGAACCCCGACCTCCTCCTTGCGCCTGTGGAGCAACATGCCAATGCTGCGGGGATGTGAAGGCACAGTCATCTTATCCACAGTCACTTCTTGTGAGCCATATGGTATGTGCATTTTTCTACAGGCCAATACAAAACACCTGTTTTTTTTTTTGTTTTTTTACTGCAGTGAAGTAGAAATTCAGCCACAAACCACCTTAGGGAATAAAGGTTGCCAAAGTTTATATATATATATATATTGGAGGGGTTGGGGGTGTCACTGTAAGATTAAAATTTCTTAATGCCAAGATTGCGCAAACTACAAACTACTTTGCCGCAAACCACAAAACGCGCAAACCCATCATTTAAATAGGGCGTCTCCAACAGTTTTGTACCTGCCACCAGTTACGCAATCACTCTTGTTAAATCACCCGCAAACCATGGTTCAGCCCCTCGCGCAAAATTCCAGTTTGCGAGCGCAAATTACTGCACGCAAAATTGGATCTTGATAAATCCGGCCCATAGAAGTCGCATATATTTGGAAATGTGAACAGCAACTCAAAATTCGGGTTTCACAAAAAAATCGGAATTGAGCAACAATGTCTGCAGTGTGAATGTTGCCTTATTTAAGCTGAAACAAAGCTGGCTTTAAAAAAACAAACAAAAAAAAAACAACATTATTTCGCACTTACATACACGTCTGATCCTACAGATATAGAAAAAATCAGAAAATAACACAGAATAATCCTGCTTATATTTCTGATATTTGCAATTTGCAATATTCAGGTGCAATAAAATAGACTAACATTTGTTATTCTTTGCCTTAGAACACCTTAATTAGAATAAGTTTAGTATAACAGTTGTTGCAAAATAAGTTTAACTATGCTACAATAACCGCTTATTAAATATTAAATATACTTGCTTTATTACACGGTGTTCTACAGTTATGCCAAAGGCTGAGCTGAGCAGAGCAGCTGAGAGCAGAACCTAAACGCGTCTCCTAAACATCACCCTTCAACATACTACCTGAAAAAGCAGCTGAATGACGCTCCTGGTGGCTTTGTGTCAGAGGCCTGGAAAATTAGACTTCCTGCTCCTGCTCTGCCGCTCCGGGAGGAGATTACAGTCAACTAAATAATTAACGAAAACAAGCTGCCAAACATCAAATATTGAAAAGGTAATGTTTATATACCACCAATTAAGACGGTTAGGGAAGAACTTTCTGGCCTTAAAGAGAGATGTCTGCCAAATGCATCTCCTGCCTTCTACCTGGAATTTCACTCAGATTAGAGGATCAAGGAGTCCTGCCTTGAAGTTTTAAGCATCTCACTGATCAATAATGAAGTAAGATAAATTAATAATGAAGGCTGAACAGCCAGAGTGGTGAAACATCCTTTTGTGACCTCTTTCATACTTAGTGATGGCTTTTATGTACAACTTTGCAACAGGTTCTCAACTGTCTGGTTACATTGTGGCACAAACAAGGTCATAAAAGATACAGTCAAAAAGCAATTTGGTGAAAAAAATACCTATAAATGTATAAAACGTTTAATGCAGCTAACAATATAGCTCTGATTAAATAGCCTGCAGCTAATAACTGACTGTAAATAGTAAGTAGGGCTGGGTGATATAGAAAAAAAGCTTACCGATAAAAAAAAATTGCATATTGATCGATATCGATAATTATTGAAAAGATTTGAAACCATATTTTATGTTTCTGCCGGGACTTTTTATGATATTGCTAAATGATTTAATTTTGATAAAGAACGCAAACACAGACTTCTAATTGAATCTTTATTTAACCAACTTTTTTAACCATAACAGAATTGTTTTAAAGAAAAATAACTTAATGAGTTATGTTATTAAACTGACAGCGCTGTGTTTGAGAAAAACTTTCGGTCCGGAACTTCGTATCGTGGAGCTGCTGTTTGAACCCAGGTTTTTCAACAGCAGACAACGGCAGCATATTCTTTGATATGAAGCATGTTACAGCATGACCAATGTCCTTGTGCCGCTTGGACGCTTTGTTGTATTTATCACAAACCAGGAAGCCCATTTTAGCTTGGTCGCCTGCTTTGATTTGGCAGAAATTTCAGAAGGAGGATGATGCAGAGCCGTGCCGGGGCCTACACAGCTCGTACTGCTGCAGGTGCGAGAGGCTAAGATGATAAAACAAGTTGGTTGTGTTATCAGACTTCGTTTTCACTGGTTCCCTACAAATTTTACAGATGACTGTGATCGATATATATCGTTATTGAATTATCGCCCAGCCCTAATAGTAAGGCAGTAAGAAATAAATAGATTGTGTCAAATGTTGTTTTATTTAATAAGATGATATTTCCACTGATTCAAAATACAGCAGAATGGGTCATAAATACAAAAAAAAAATAGTTTTAAGGGTAACATTGATTGCATTTTATTACTTTTATCTTACTGTAAACCCCCACCTGCTAGGAGTCGGTGCACCGCCAAAAAACAAATCAGCTGCTGTACATTGCTGCAGCAGAGCAACAAGAAGATCTTGTGAGGTTTTCCATTTGATCTCTTTGTGGACAAATACAATTTCTATTGTCTGGTATTGATATTTCCAGTTTTCCTTAAGGTCTAACCTGTATATTCAGATCTTACTTCTAAGGTGTTACCTCATTCATCCCTAATGGATTTATTTTGTTGTTTTTTTAATGGTGAAAAGTCATAACTTTTGACTGTATTCCTATTTACTTATTTTTTGTCAACCTTGCTGAAGAAATTGAAGAAATTACCAGATTATCAACCCACCTTCTGCCCCAATCCGTTATCTGGTCTTTACTAGAATAAAATATCTATGCTTTTGGGTTCTTAAGAGAGAAATTTGTTCATTGTTAGTAAGTATTATTCAATAGCTGATTAACCGCTGACATCACTAAAACTACATATGCTTTTTGACATGCTGACCAACATGCAGGACAAGTGCTTCTGAGAAAGGCTCAAGGCAAAAAGCCAATTCTCTGCTGGATTGTGATAAATCTCAAGTTTGACAGAAAGATTAGACTGAATTGTACTGTAATTGGAGTGTATGTAATTAGATCTGAATCGGACTGTGTAACTGGGTTGTAGTGGGATGAATTGCATTGATTTAAACCCAATTTGTGCTAAATTAGAATGGATAGGAATAGTGAATATGTAAATATGAAATGTATTCCTGTTTATTTGGCTTTAACAGCATGCTGTTACTGAGCAATAGACAACAACTCATTTTTTAAACTAGAATACTAGACTTTGACAGAATATCAACCATTTAATGTTTTAATCAATATGATTAAGAATAAATTCAGTTATATGAGAAGCCAAACTGTCAATATTCTATAAAAATCTCACAAGTATTTTTAAAACCTCTATATGAACAAATATAAAAAATCTATTTATAAATTAGATTTATCAAGCTGTTTCTGAATAAATTTTTTCAATATAATGCGGGTTGCAAAAACATGTTTTCTTTACAATTTAAGCATTCCTGATATAGACATTGAAAAATGGTTAGTTATTACTTTTTAAGTGCTGCTCAATCATGATCTGCCTGATAATTTACCCAATTAGATGAACCCTTGGTCCATTAGATAACCATATCAGATTTAAATGGCAGGATAACAGAAAACGTGTTCTTTTTGTTTTTAGCCATACAATCATCAAAATATCTCACAGAAGTGTATCATGGGAGACCATGACCCAGTTTCAATTGACAAACATGGTTGAATGCTAAGTTTTAAAAGTTAAATATTATAAATTTTGAGACCAGTGACTGAAAAGTTGCAAAACAGGGTGCAGTAGTGGTGCAAGGGTTATCCATGCGCCCCCATGTATATATGATCGTGGACGTGGCCAAAATGAGTCCTGGCACAGTGACCTTTGCCGTATTTTTTTTGCCCGTTTTTTGGCCTTTGGACCACTTAAGAGATAAACACACATAAAAAAAAATAGACTCAAAATGCCATTGATCGCAATATTATGTAAAGATGATCGAAAACACAGTTTATTAAAACTTTGGTTCTTTTTCTGAAAACATAAAATAAAAAAAGTCTCATCTCATTGGATTTATCATCACATCCCTACAAGGATTTAATTAATTAACCTACATGGGGCCTAATCTAAAATCTCCTTTTGAGCCCATAAACATTTAGTGGTCATACAGCTCTATCAAAATAGGGTTTTGCTTCTATTTATGCTCATGAATTTTATTTAGTCTCTTTCTGTGTGTATTTGGTTGATTTATTTATTGTTGTTTGTCAAAATGTCTTGAAATTGTCTGAAATAATTTCATTTCCATTCATTTATTCATAGATATACAGTATATAAATGCTGGCAGTGGTCATCCTCTCTAAATAATACCTAAAAAGATAGGGAGGTATGGGGTGAAACTCCACAGCTCTCCACAAAAGTCTTTGAGCACAAAGCCAACAAAAAAAAAACACCTGTATGAAAATGTGGACTTCTAACTACAACTCAGCACGATGAACCAGAGTAAAGATTTCTGAAATCTTTGGAGACAAATGTGCAACTGACCGCCCGACACAGCACCAATTTGCCACCAGCTAAATTGTTTTCCAATTCTTCTGGTCAGTGACATATTATGTGAACTGAAAAAACCTGGAACTAATGAGCTGAAACAGGGAATATTGCTACTTATCCGACTGAAATCTGACAGACTTCGCTCAATAGATCAATTCCTCCACCTTGCTAACGCAGAGACCAGTTCAGTACTTCCATTAAATGAACTGCCTGTCCATTAACCATGGTGCTACTGAACCGTGTATCAGAAAGTGCTTACTGGTTCTGGTTCTTCTTTTTAAATCGAACTGAATTGAGCCAGGCCCACTGA
>NW_015150456.1:3249687-3253515 GCF_000732505.1 Cyprinodon variegatus | reverse complement strand
CCCTCTGAGTGAATCTCTGCATGTGGGTGAGATCTTTAAAACCCATCATGACACGCACAAACACATGGAACATGATATACACGTGGAACTGAAAACGAAATTGTTTTTATAAATGTATTTTCTTTTTAAATAAAGCATTTTAAATGCCAGAAAAATCACATTTAATGAATTTTAATGCCAATTACGGCCTTAATTTAAAAAAATTATTTAACGACTTTTAATGATTTTTAATGAGCCACTGAAACTGTTTAATAATATTTTTAGTTTCTATTCTCTACGTCTAAAGCATGGAGTCTTCATCATGAGGTAAAAGATTAAAAACAACAGGTTTTGGTTGGGAAAAAGTGAACATTCCAAAGTCTTTGACATTCTTTAGACATTCCCAGGTAATCACATCAAATCAAGATGTGTAGTTTAGTTTAACCAACTCCCAGAGATAGAAGGCATCTCATAACTACGCCTTTCTCTGCACGCAGAAGCAAACAAAGAGTCACTTAGAGTCAGAGCTATTATTGTCAAGAAATGCTGCATTCTGCCTCAGAGATCTCTTTGTCTCCTTGCATTTTAATCCTGTGGATTCAAAGCCAAATAAAAACAGGTGTTAGTATTTCTTCACCTTTTGTTTTTCCATCAAGGCTAACTCCTTAAACGCTTGATTAAAAAAACTTGTTCTGAAGTGATACTCAGTTCATTTTGGTGCGTTTTCAATCAGCCCTTTTGTCTCTAAACAGAAAGGTAACGTTTTGGTGTTAAACTGCATGAAACGAGTGAATTATAAAGCCTTGTAGAATTAACAAGAGTTTATAATGGAGCTATGATTATAGCAGAAATGGTTTTATCTTCTTTTCCAGTGGACCAACATTCTTCTTGTCACGCTTTTCTCAATCCAATTGATTCACGACGTGAGTGAGTGTGTGCAGTGTTCACTGCACATGCACTTAAGCCTCCTCAAGGCG
Organism: Cyprinodon variegatus; assembly: GCF_000732505.1. Lineage (NCBI taxonomy): Eukaryota > Metazoa > Chordata > Actinopteri > Cyprinodontiformes > Cyprinodontidae > Cyprinodon > Cyprinodon variegatus. The sequence continues at coordinate 3,252,559 of NW_015150456.1, read as the reverse complement.
TGTTGGATAAAAGCCTTCGCTGAAATGCATATGAGAGTGTGTCAGGAAGTGGGTGGCAATGCATGTGTGTGTGGAGAGAGGACATGTACCATTATCAGTTATTAGGCTGGGAACCCTCACCACGGTGGACGGAGAGCTCCAACAGATGATCCAATGCATAATGCAGGGTGGAGATTATCAGATGGGCGTATCTCGATCAACAGATGATCGATTAGCAGCCTAAATGACCGGAAAATAACGCTAATTTCTTTAGACAAATGAGATCATTCATCACTGAACGTGGGAGATATTGTACACTTTAACACAAAGTTGAGGACAGTTTAATAACAGCAGGAAACACCAGAAAACATCTGTTTCTATATCATACAAATAAGACTGCCTGGTCTGAGGATGGTCTCTGATGGACAGTTAAAGGATAAAGTGATCATAAAATTCAAACCCCGCAGACTGAGACGTTCCAGACACCACTGGTAAAACATATTTAAGATGTTTCTCCTTTCTTCAAATTGATGGCTACATCCTCTGGCTGCAAATGGCACCATGACTCCATATTGATGTCTGGGTGTTCTGAGCTATAATATCAATACCTCTGCTTGCTGCTGCTGGGAGTGATCGGCTTGGAGCTATTTTTAAGCGCTCAGACTCGGACGAGCGGCAGGGGAAATGTGTGTCTGCGTTGCGCTCTGCAGCTCCTTCTGCAGCTCAGCTCTGCTGTCTTTATTCTGTCTAAGGGGGGCTTGAGGAGACATTACAATATATAAGTTTTACAGCCATCCTGATGCCTCACACACAACAATAAATCGGCTTTATTTGAAACTTGCGTGGATAAAGAAAAAAAGAAAACATGCAAGGTAATAAAAAGAGGATTAACTGAAAACTCCTGCTGCTTTTCATTAGTGCTGCTTTTAAGTTTCTGCTCAGTTTTGTCTGCATGTGTCCAAGATGTAGCTTTATTAGAGTCAGAACATCCCTTATTATTTAGGAAGGGGGGGTGTTTTCCTGAATGGATGTTTTTGTTGCGCGCATCCCAAACATTCCCTGTTTCAACTGGAACTGTCCCTGTAAGGTAGTCTGCCATGCACTGAGCTGCGTGTGTTTGGCTGCATGCATTGCAGACACGCTGCAAGACTAAGGACATGTCCATCCAGCAAAACCTCCTAAACTCCAGAGGCTTTGCGGTCTGTTGTGTCCGCAGCCAGAAGAAAACCCAGCCGCAGAACCAAAACATGCCAAAAGACAAAAAATAAACTTTTATTTTAGCCCTGGAGGACTTAGATGATGAATCAAATCAAGGAACCAGAAGTGGATCTCACCGGAGCAGTTCCAGCCGGTCGGTGTCTGACAGTCGCTGAGGGAGGACGGGAAGGCGCGCAGCTGCTCCACAGGTAAAGTAGCGAGAAAGGAAAGGATGGTGATCCGGATCCAGCCTCCCGTAAGAGGCGCGGCTGTGCCTCCCCGAGCATGTGCAGCCACGGTCGGACCCATCTCTCTCTCTCTCAGTGGCCCCGGCCGCAGCACGGGCGAGGCGGGGAAACGGCGCGCGGCAGCTCTGATCCCGACAGGTTCAGCGGGGCGCCTAGAGCCCGACGGCGGAGCATGTTCCGCGCGAGACGGTGCGCCCCATGAAGCAGTGGCCCGGTAAACTGAGCCGATCCGATCCGAGGGAAGATATTAGAGACCAAACCAACAGCCGATCCAGCACTGGGGAACTGGGGGGGAAGGATGGAGGAGGGTGAGTGGGATGGAAAAAGTTGGAGACTGGAGGACCTAAGGAGGAGAGGATGCTGAACTATGGAAAAAGGGAGAGAGGATTGAGAATGGACTAATAAGGTGATACAATAAAAAAAAAAAAATCAAATAAAAGCAAATAAAGTCAAGCCAGGATCCAGCTGGGAGGGATACGCGTGGTAATATCCGCGGTGCGACAGCGGCGCTCCTCCGGTGCGTTCAGAGCCGCAGCCACACTGTTTCTGTCCGCCTCTCTCACCAGCAGCTGCTGCGCATCACGTGGAGGATGATGCGATGGAGAGAGAGAGAGAGAGGGAGGGGGGGTCCGTCACAATTAAAATATCTAAGTTTTAGAGAAGGGCTACAAGCCGAAGGAAATAAAAAGCAAAGCCACAGAGAGGAGCTATAAAAGACACAGTGTGCCGTGGGCTCAGTCCCAACAGCTGCTGATGGCGATGGCTGCTCCACGCACAGACTCATCAAACACCTCCTTTATTGTTCTGCAAGCTGCTCTTGGCTAACCGCTCCTCCCTGAAACAACACCGATGCTTCTGCTCTTCTTTAAACCTTCCAGCTCCAGAAATAACTCCACGCTGGTCGTGTTTTCAGGCAGTGATCACGCCCCACAGGATGCGCATTTCATGTCCCTCAATGTGTTAGCAGAAGTTTAAAAGGTTAAGGCCTCAGGTTAAGAACACTCCACCTTTCATACAAATAAATTGCAAACATGCAGATGGAAAAAGTCCTTTGGGGAGGGGGAAACAGTAGGGCTGCTGTAAACAGCCCGTCACGGTTAGAGAAGAGACTTGACCTCATGATGTTCTGAGGAAAAAAGCTGCAGATGTTTGAAAACAAATAATCCTTTTATTGCTCATTACTTAGAGATCATTTCACGGGTTCTCCTCACTTAATAGGGTTTATTACATGCATCAAATTCAGGAAACATCTGCTTTGACAAACTAGGGCTTTTCTTCTCATATAAACATTTTAGATCTATTTTTCTAATATGGAGCTTTATTAGCCTCATTTGACTTACAAACTTTTCTTCTTTCCCTTGTAAGGTCATGAAAAGTCTTCGTTCTCATTTTCTGCTCTTATTCACTCAATTCCATTCAGTTTATTTATATAGCGCAAATTCACAACA
>NW_015150456.1:3247490-3249547 GCF_000732505.1 Cyprinodon variegatus | reverse complement strand
AGCCGATCAGTGCTGGTTCCTTGTTGTTCTTAATTGACTTGAAGGCAATCCCTCACACTAAGCATGCTTGTAGTGACAGTGGAAAGAAAAAACTTCCTTTTAACAGGAAGAAACCTCCAGCAGAACCAGGCTCAGTGTGAGCAGCCATCTGCCGAGGCCGACTGGGGTTCAAGGAGACAGAAGCAGAGATACAAAAGGCAACTGTAAAAGGCGGCCCTGTCCAGGAAACACACAACATATTCTCATTATCAGTTCGTATTAAATCGTACGAAAAGTTATGCACAGTATTTCGTACGTTTTGGAAAGTTTTTCCTCGAAAATACAGATCAGTGCGCATGCGCAGCCACACAGACGAAAAAAGCAGATCCGCGGACGGACGTAAAACTGGGAAAAACAGTGCAATAATTACTTCTTCATGTCTCTAACTACATTGCTTGCTGTTTTGTATCTTAGGGTTAGGGTCAGGGTTAGGGTGAATTGTATGTTAAATTCTATGTTATTTAATGGTGCGTAACATGCGCATGCGCAAGGATATCTTGTCTTGAGGCAAGACGTAAAAATATGACGAAATGCGAGGAAAAAAACGTCTAAAACGTACGAAATTACAGTGCATAACTTTTCGTAAGATTTCATACGTACTAATAATGAGAATACACTGAAACACACAGCCAGGCCGACGAGCTCTGAGCCAGCTCCCATGTTAGAGGATGAAGAGAGCACATCCAGCCACTCGCACAGGAATACACTGGAAAATCTCCAACATCTAGAAACAAAGGTGTTGATAGCAGCAGCAAAGCTGATATTTCTCTCCAAGGTGAAGTCACAGCCAAACAGGAACAAATGAGGTGAAGCTACTATGAGAAAAAGCAGAGAGAGAGCAGAACGTTAGAGATTGAACTAACAGATTCTGCAGCGGATAGATATAGAATGATGAAGTAGGGGTCCCTACGTCCTCCAGCATTCTAAGCCTATAGCAGCATAACTATAGAGATAGCTCAGGATAACCTGAGCCACTCTAACTATAAGCTTCATCAAAAAGGAAAGTTTTAAGCCTAGCCTTAAAAGTAGAAAGGGTCACTGAAAACATAGAGAGTTTGGTGGATTTAGTCAAGTATCAGGAAGTACTGATAGAAAAAGTTCTAATTTTGGTGAGAAAATTGCTGTTATTGGACCTTCAAAAGACACAGTGGTCAAAACAACACCCAAGAGGCTCCTAATGTTTGTTTCCAGAGGAATCCTGGAAAATATTAGATCACATTCTACTGAGTTTTACTATTCAACAACTAAAGTAAGATTTAAAATGCAGCCTTCACATATAATCACAACATTTTTAATGAATCCCACAAGTGAGCTAAGATTCTTTAGAAATAGTTAGTACTTGAGATTTAAGAGTGTTCTTGAATAGGTTAAATAAAATTGTCAATTTTAATGTCTTTTTGTTTTGAAAATGGAGAAACAACCTGCACCACCACCCTCTGTTTTCAGCTTTTTATATATAATTGTGTATTGAAAACGGATACAAATGATTTGCTTAAAAATCTAATTTGCTTTGGGTGTTGAAAAACTTTACATGTACTGACCTATCTAAGGTCAATACATCTCTGCAGTACAAGTGCAATAATCCAAGTCAACTACTACATAGTCTTCCTTTAGCTCTCTACTGTGCAGATATTTTTATATCTAAGGGAAACATATTCCAGGACATTACAACTTTTCTCCCTTTTTATGCTTTTTTTGGTACTATATACACTTTTTTATATTGGCTGTGGTATTTTTATCTTTAATGGCATCTTGCTTTAACTCTGTTGTACTCCATATAAGCTACTGGGACCAGAATTTCCCTGAAGAAGGGATCCTGAGGGGATAAATAAAGTTGAGTCCAAGTATTAAATTGGCTCTTTCAATTCATTTCAATTCAGTTTATTTATATAGCGCCAAATTCACAACACATGTCATCTCAAGGCACTTTACAGTTCACCAGATCATACAATCAAATTGATTCAAAGTTTTCTATCTAAGGAAAACCACTTGATTGCATTGACTCATCGACTCAAATA
>NW_015150456.1:3241371-3242565 GCF_000732505.1 Cyprinodon variegatus | reverse complement strand
TTCCCTTGTAAGGTCATGAAAAGTCTTCGTTCTCATTTTCTGCTCTTATTCACTCAATTCCATTCAGTTTATTTATATAGCGCAAATTCACAACATGTCATCTCAACGCACTTTACAGTTCACCAGATCATACAATCAAATTGATTCAAAGTTTTCTATCTAAGGAAAACCACTTGATTGCATTGACTCATCGACTCAAATACAATCCCTCACACTAAGCATGCTTGTAGTGACAGCGGAGAGGAAAAACTCCCTTTTAACAGGAAGAAACCTCCAGCAGAACCAGGCTCAGTGTGAGCGGCCATCTGCTGAGGCTGACTGGGGTTCAAGGAGACAGAAGCAGAGACACAAAAAGCAGCTGCAAAAGGCAGGAAACACACAGCCAGGCAGACGAGCTCCGAGCCAGCTCCCATGCCAGAGGATGAAGGGAGCACATCCAGCCAGTCACGGTCAGAGAAACAGGACCACACTGGAAAACAGGCCGATCTCCAGCATCTATAAACAAGGGTGTTGATGGTAGCAGCACAGCTGATGTCAAGAAAGTCTTCATCAAGAAAGTGAGAAATAAGGTTTGATAGTATCTTCTCCATAATGTGACTACTTTGAAGGTCATTTAAATGTACTCACAAATCTCAAAAGCAAATACATTTATTTTTAGTTTGTAGTTCTTGTGAGTATGGTAAATAGCTATTAATAAAGTAAGCTCTATCTGTTCCTGCTTAGGCATCCTGGCCATTTTCACAAACACAGAGAACACATGTCAACCAAGTGTCATGTTGGGATTAAGATGTCTAACCCACATGCAGAAACACTTGGAAGCAGAGAAAAAGTTCAAAGGTTTATTTACAGAAATGTACAATAAATGAACTGGTCCAAGGGGGTGGTTGACTGGTCAGGAGTGGGTTATACCTGTTCTGGAGTGAAGTGAAGCTGCAGAGGGGGGGAACCTTGAGGGTCCAGAGGCTGTTGGCAGGCAGAGGGCTTGGGGCGGAGGCAGAGCTTACTGAGTGGAGGCAGGCAGATCTCAGACTGAGTCTTTTCTCTCCAAGTAATCTCTGAGGGCGGCAGGCAGATTACAGACAGATGCAGCCCTCCAGAGTTCCACTTAGAGCGGGCAGGCAGGTAACCAGCAGAGACAACTCTCCAGGATTTCAGTTTGTCAGGCAGGATCGATCTGTGAGACAGAAAGGTAAA
>NW_015150456.1:3238391-3241251 GCF_000732505.1 Cyprinodon variegatus | reverse complement strand
ACTGGCAAACACTCTGGCACTGGAGTGTAGGTCTCCGCCTCCTTAAGTAGGGAGCCTCCTGATGAGCAGATAGAGGACAGGTATTGTAGACAGCTCATGCTCCAGGAGATCTTGTGCGCCCTCTGGTGGAGAAAGTGGACAAACCTCCAGATCCCAACACCAAGAGGGGCCAATTAATCTAAAAAGGATGTTTTCAGGCATAGAGGGAACTGGAGAATCCCCCATAAAACCCATACATTCACATAAAAAATAACTGATCAAACAGAGAGATGGACATTTTAGCTGCACCATTACAACCAAAAACTACAGTAAGACTAATTCCTTTTGCTGACAACCCAATACTTCCCTCACTGTCTGAAATGGCATCACATCGATTCTGAAAGGTCCAATTTCCGTGTAATTTGGTCCACATGCAAACTGGCCTAGCAATCCAGGAGAGGCAGCAGACAGCAGAGGTGAGTTTATCACAAGTGGGAGAAAATTACCACAGGTAATTTCCTTACTGTTAAACAGTTTGGAAAGTGGTGGTCAGCAGACACGGAGGAGAGGCATCAGACTGTGTTTGACAATTTAGGACAGATTTTACATTTTGGCCTAAAAAAAAAATCTGATTTTTGGATTGTGTAACAAACTGGCAAGCAAAGAGTACAGATATCAGGAAACACAGGGTTTGTGTGGACCAACAGATATCTTGTAGGTTTCAGGCATCTCACTTGTCTGTATACCCAATCTCTCCCGGAAGACAATCCCTGCCCAACCTCTGCCAGTACATTTTTTTGCTTTGGATTTGTAAATAGTAGTCATTTTGGGATCTGTGTCTGCATTTCTTTGAAGCTGTATTTTATATAGTGCATAGTCTAAAGAACAACACAACTAAAATAAAGATAAACACGGGGCTATCATATTTTGCCATTCACTCTGAGCATGCCTGATGATGATGTCAAACAATCAATATAACAGAAAGAATGTAAACACATCCATTCCCTCAGCAAGGTCAGTATTAATATTTTACACAATGTAGTTTAGCATGTTTTAATGATTTAAGGGCAAAATAAGTACTTTCATTTCTATAATTACATTATTTAACAATCACCAGATGAGTTCTGGTATGGATGGTGCTATCGGTACAAATCAGGTATTGACACGTCATACCGTTTTACGGAATGGTAGATGTGACTTTCCCTAGTATGGAGGACCAGCTGTACCATATTTAAAAATAAATTCAGAAATAAATCAAAGCTCAGTGAATAAATAAGCATACAATTAATTGCCTCCAAAAATACAATAAACAAATACATGTAGGTAGAAGTTAAATTATAATGTGAGACATAAATGTATATATCTGTCATGTTTCCAGAGATTAGGTTTACTCTTAGACTCCCGCAGGTGAGGAATGTGTTCCGGTGTTTTTCTCATACGGAGGAGGGCATACAGGGTTACCCAGAATGCGGTTGTTTGTAGATGAACGGAGAAAGACTGACCACCACTCAGATTTCCTGCAGTACGTGAATGGACTGTTGTGCAGATGAATCCTTTGCTCAGTATGAAGCTCAAACGTTTCCTGGGGGAAAAGTGGACCCAAACCTCCGGTTTGTATCTTCAGCTCAGTTTGAATCTCAGTTGATCCTTTCAGGGAGAGAAGGTCCGAAAAATCCAGTTTGCAGGATGACTTCCTGCCGAGAGGCAAAGACAAAAAAACAATGTTAAGACTCAGGTTGACAAAAACTCAGTTTGACTCAGCAAAACTCAGCAGGGATAGAGAACCCAAAACTGGCAAACACTCTGGCGTCGAGGTGGTGGCAGTCAGCTGCTTAAGAACACTCCGTTAACGAGGTAACCCCTTGCAGGTGTGTGAGAAGGAGAATCAGAACCAGGCGCCGCCTGATGGAGTTTTTGTTGTGTTTTTGTTTGCTATAAATACTCTCCTTGTGCAGTTCCTTAGGGCTGGTTCCTCGTCTCTCCTCGTCTTTCCATGGCTCCCTGTGCTTGTTTTACCCTGATGTCTGGTTATGGTTTGTTTTACATTTTAAGTTGGATTTTTGGATTCCTGCCTTTGTTAACTTTGATTATTAATTAAAATCTGTCTTGCAGTTAGCGGCACACATGGACACAGATGTCGACAATGTAGTTTTTCAGAATCTGGAGGAGGCGGCCCATCTTCTTAACTCACAGAACTCAGAGTATTAAGTTAAAAGTTCTCTTTTCTGTTGCTGTTGTTCAATAAAAATATGTTTCAAGATCATTCGAGGCCAGAACATAACACTTTTAAACGTCACTATCACAGAGTGTGAATGGAGCGCAGCGCAATTCCCGCCCTCCGCTCAGGATGTTTGCACATTCGCTCCGCCGCTCAAAGTTGTGCCAGGATGCAACCGAAGCAACCAGCAGACCTCCAAGGGTAACGGCAGCCAGGTCTAATCCTAGCCCTACTGCAGCAGCCCTCTCTCAGCATAGCCATGTGTGAAGGACAGCTGGACATAATGGTGATATTTTTTTGTTTTATTTGGCAAAATGTTCATTTGATTTGTATTTATCTGTCTGTGTTAATCATTATCCCCCTACTAAATGAAAAAAGTCTGAATTTATTATTATCTGGAGACTATTAATAACAGAAGGTGTAATGCAGCTCCAGACTAGCTGAGCATGTGGTGACGTCATCAGTACGCCTCTGTTCCAATTGACCCATATTCATGCTGCTTGCTCCTGTTCTCTAAGCTGACTCCGCCAGATGGATTTGCTCCGCATATCTATCTGGAAACCTTCCGTAGAAGTAATTTTGGGAAGGGGCGAAAATACTGGTTAGCTGATTGGCCTATGTTGGTGATAGACGGGCCAAAAAAAACAATCAGATCAGCGAAGC
>NW_015150456.1:3233596-3235207 GCF_000732505.1 Cyprinodon variegatus | reverse complement strand
GATCGGCCTGTTTTCCAGTGTGGTCCTGTTTCTCTGACCGTGACTGAGTGGATGTGCTCTCTTCATCCTCTGACATGGGAGCTGGCTCGGAGCTCATCTGCCTGGCTGTGTGTTTCCTGCCTTTTACAGCTGCTTTTTATATCTCGGCTTCTGTCTCCTTGAACCCCAGTCGGCCTCTGCAGATGGCCGCTCACACTGAGCCTGGTTCTGCTGGAGGTTTCTTCCTGTTAAAAGGGAGTTTTTCCTCTCCACTGTCGCTACAAGCATTCTTAGTGTGAGGAATTGCATTTGAGCCAATGAGTCAATGCAATCAACTGGTTTTCCTTAGATAGAAAACTTTGTATCAATTTGACTGGATGATCTGGTTGAACTGTAAGTGATTTCTTCAGAGCCTCTAAAACATTAAATTGTAATTTGTATTTAGGTCAGCAGCAGACGAAAATGAAGTCTAATGGTCTGCCATTCTGAAGGTCATTTGTTTGATTCCTGACTTCTACCTTTTAATGTCTCCCTGAATAATATGCAGCAGCCTGGGTTTCACTCCGATGTATGATACAGATAGCACCACATCATGCACAGAAAGAGACAAAGAGATCGTTTAGTGTGCTAAGTGTCGTATCAGTTGGTGAATATAGCTTGTAGTGTAGAGCACTTCTTTAGAGGTCAAGAACACGTGTAGAGTGCAATATAAATGAAATCCATCATACCATTTACCTCCTTTTAGCAAAGTGCAGTCTAGGATGAATAAATATGTACAGAGTAGGTTGAAAGAGTGACGTGGAAGTGGAAAGAAGCTAACAAACAGAGTAAGAGCAAAGGAGCCCAGGGTTGTCTTTGTTCTGGCTTAATTTTGATTTCAAAGGAAGCATGCTCTCTTTGCTTCCAGCAGTTTTTCTTTGTCCCCTGAATCTTTTCAGTAAACTGCGCTGCTGTTGCTGCTTTCCACCCAACCTTACGATGAGTCTATAAATACAGCCATTGAAAAAAGTTCGTTTCATTGTTAAAAAAAGGGGTTAAATAGCTTCTGTCTCTAGTTTCAGAAGCTAAACTGCCCTTAATTTGCGAAATGTTTGTTTTTTTCTGAGTAATGAAATAGAAGAAGACGCCATTCCTTACTCAATCTAAGTTGTAACCTAGTTTTTAAACTTAATGGAATTGCATCTTAGTCAATTTCTTAAAGTACGGAGAAAAACAACATTTTGTTTTTGAAGCCCTCAAAGAAGAGGGATTGTTTCTCTAAGCCTTACCTCAGGGTTGTTTACAATGTTAGTGGATCTCAAATTATGCAGCCCAAGGTTCTTTTTTTGTAGAGAAAAAAAAATCCAGATTGCCTTGATGGAAAAATTAGCTTTAAAACTGGTTCTGTTAAAAAAAAATAGACATTATGCAGATTAACAGTATCATAGTCATGACTATTAGAATTATAGGCCCAGAAATATTGCAGCCATTTTTAATTATGATGCTACGGTGTATAACGGAGTATTCCAGCTTTTATCACAGCTGATTGACAAATATGAACAGAGAAAACTCAGGTAACTGTGACTCGTTGTGGCATCTTAATTAGAAGACATGATTTTCATATAAGCTGTTCTGAAATCATGAAATAATCTT
>NW_015150456.1:3230854-3232251 GCF_000732505.1 Cyprinodon variegatus | reverse complement strand
TCCTGAGTCTGGTTCTGGGAATGTGCAGCAGGTTTGAGTGAGTGGAGCGAAGGTGGAGAAGATTTGCGACAGAGTGGAGTTTTCTCCTGATTTTTTAGGAAACAGTACAAATAGCTGAGGCAGAAAACAAAATAACAAACAAACCTCAGTGCAGATGAGGTCCAATACGTATGAAAGCATGTGTTAATTAAACTTAAAAGACAGCATTCTGTTGAAAAGATTTATGTCCGTTTATATGTTAACTTTAAAAACCCTTATTTAAAAGTTTCTTTGGCAAAGCTGTTCCTGCTTTATCAACTCATGACTTTGTCAAAGTACTTTATCACCTGCTAGCCTTCTTCACAGCTTAATTACATACTTTGTTCATAGGAGAGGTAGAAGCGATGTCCATCTTTTATTTAGGCAAATATTTTTGCATTCCTTAAATCTAATTATATGTTTTGCTCATTTTTATTTTAAATATACAATTAATATGATTGCTATAATTATGATTTTTCAAGGCTAATTTTTCCTTATTGCCTCCCTTATTGGGTGCCCTAGGCACAGTGTTCTCAAACACTTTGGCAAAGCGGGGAAATTAATTATAAGAACTGTGAATGACATGTTTTTACTGCTACAGGAGTACAAATAAAATAAAATAAAAAAAGATAATATAAAAAGAAAAATTATTTGATCTGAAAACAGTAACGACTAAACATACAGGAAAGATGGGCAACATAGGGTGTAAATGTTTTATATGAGTTCTCCTTCAACCATCAAAAAATTCTTCAAAATCTCCTTCTAATGTCAGGATCATCACTCTGAGAGCTGACCTAATTACTCATTTCTTTCACCTGCCTAATTCATCTAACCCACCTGCTTCTGCTTCTTTATATACGGCTCAGTCCCAGCTATCAGGGTCAGACTATTGATGTTGACGTTGAGATCATTGCTCATATTTTAGATCATCTTTTTGTTCTTGGGGGCCAGTGGTGAGAGAAGTTTCAAGTGTTTCATAGTGTTCCTGTTCTTTCTTATCCACTAAGTGTTCCCTGTTCCTGTCTTGGCTCAGTGGAGAGAGTGGTTTTAGCATACCGTAGTGTTCCTGTTATCCTGACCTGTTCTGCCTCTCAACTACTGAGCCTGGACTCTGGGAACCCTGAACCAGCCTTTTCTGTTTCCCTGACCTGGCTAGGACTCCTGCTTACCCTCAGGGACTCTGGGCGGCGCTTGCTGCATCTAGTTGGCAGTCTACGGCAGGATCTTACCTCTTTCTATGAAGATGGACTGAATTGTCAAAGCAGGTAAGTGACTCGCATGGATAATCATCCCCTTTCGAATGATCATGGTCACTTACCTGTGTTTTTCTCCACCAGAATTTCCAGTGATGCGTGGTGCCATGCACAGCCGCTGCAGTT
>NW_015150456.1:3226754-3228830 GCF_000732505.1 Cyprinodon variegatus | reverse complement strand
ATCATGGTCACTTACCTGTGTTTTTCTCCACCAGAATTTCCAGTGATGCGTGGTGCCATGCACAGCCGCTGCAGTTTTGTCTTCTGTTTTAAATAAACGCTTTAAATTGTCCCAGTGTCTGTCTCGCCTTGAATACTGGTTCCTTCTGTTCTGTTTCATGACATTTAATAGAGATGCACACCTGTACTGTACCTCTCCAGACCATGTCCGTCATGTCTTCATTGTACTCTCCATCTCTCTCATAAGTAAATATAACAATATCAACGGTGTAACTCTAGTTTGATTAATTTAGACAGACCCAAACATTCCAAACCTAGTGTGATAACAATGTTGAAGAGCTGGCATGGAGTGAAATGAGCGCAAGTGTTACCGTTAGTCGCTTTGTTGAACTTTGTATCCATTTTGCAAAATAATGGAGCTCACTGACTGTACTTTCTTTTGATGAAATGACATCAAACCAGTGTCTCCTGGACGCCAACATGCGGGCTGCAGGTGTAGTGACTGATAGTTCCTTTATCAGTGAATAAAAATGTTCTCTATAATTGCAGAGTTGCATAATATATAATGATGTAGTCTAATAAAATGGACAATTGATTCTAAGTAAAACAAACGTAGTCACTTATTGACAAACTAGGATTGGATAACAGCTGATTGCGCAAGAGTCCTAGGTGAAATCGGAAGCACTGATGAAATATGTTCGTACCTTAGAGAAGATTAGAGATAGGAGAAAAATGGTGAACGCTAAATTTTCAACCAAAATTAGTCATGAACGATTTATGATAAATTTTGTTTGTACGAATGGTTATTGCAGGAGGCCCACTGTTTATAAATCTGATATGCTGCACCCTGATATGTTTTATATTTAATATCAAACAAGTTCCATAAAATACTAAGACTTTTTTATTTTTTTTAATCACAAATGACTTTATGGTAAAATCCTTTAGAATAGGGGTCATAAACATTTTTGTCAACTGCTTTCAGGGAACAGTTTCACAGAATGCTACATAAAAAAATTCTTTTTATCTTTTTTTTTCAATAGCTGCAGTGTACCATCTAATCAAAAATAAGATTCACTCATAACAGAAGCATATATAAAAACATGTAACATTACTTATTTTGCTTCTCCATTTTCATCAAGATCTGAAGGTCATTTAATATGAAATGATTTTGCAGAAACTTACACTGACCAGGGCATCTGAAATCACATCTGGTATATATTTGCACTAATTTCAATAATATTCAGTAATACTTTTTTAATTACCGTAATTTTCAGACTATTAGCCACACCTGAATATAAGCCACAGAAGCTAAATTGCATGATTTGTACATAAACAAGCCGCACCGGACTATATTTTTATATTTAATGTCAGTCTTTCTCTCTGTCGTTCTGTCTCGTACCACTCGCGGTAGAAGTCTGCTTCCGGAGGACCTCCGCATTCCCCTGCGCGCGGCTACCGTACTTGTGTGTTGAAGCAAATGTGACGTCAACATTGTCGTTGGTAAAATCCATAGATTTAGGTATTACCCTGGTGGCCGTTAGCTGTAAAAGTCCATAGATGAGCCGCGTTGTTATATAAGCTGCAAGGTCGAAAAATGGGAAAAAAAGTCGCAGCTTATAGTCTGAAAATTATTATTGCAAATTTTAATAATTTTAGTAATGTTTTTAAATCCACTTAAATGCAATTAATAATTCAAATATTTACATATCTTATTTTTATGTTTGTATTATTATCATACATGCACATTTGGGGGACATCCTGCTCCAGCAAACCTGAATAAAATGGCTCATTGCCAGGCTTTTATCAAACCTGAAGGCATGCTTAAGGGATAATCGATCATTTGATTAAGCTTTGTTGGAGCAGGGCTGTACTGAACAGTTGCAGGGTAGTAGATCTCTAGGCCCGGATTTGAAGACCACTGCTCCACTGCAGTAGCTCACAGAACAAATCCTAAAGCTCTGCAGGACGATCAGATAGAAGATCTGTGTCCCGTTAAATTTGGTACAAGACTGACTGTGAGGGACTGAGCCAAAAAATCAGAGAAGCACAGGGAAGTCTTGATGAAAAAATGGTAACA
>NW_015150456.1:3221612-3224021 GCF_000732505.1 Cyprinodon variegatus | reverse complement strand
CTTTAAGTAAATTTACAAGCCTGTACTTTGTTACTTTTACTTGATTAGGAAGGAGTACGAAGTTTAATCAGTACTTCCACTTTTACCAGAGTATTTTTTAACACAAGTATCTGTACTTTTACTCAAGTACGGAAAGTGAGTACTTTTGCCATCTCTGTTGAGATGACGTGTTGTGAATTGGCTCTATAGAAATAAACTGAATTTCATTGAATACTATTACCTGAGGGTTAGTGACCAGCTTGTTTTAGATGCCTTTCTGCTTAAACACTAGATTTTAATGATTAAGTCATTAGCTGAACTCTGTGACCAGCTGGGAGTTAATTGAGCCACTAAATTAGGTGTGTTGCAGCAGAGGACTCTAAGCCCTGCATGCCACTGATGGGTGAAGTAGTTTATCCCTGCATCAGTCGCAAGTCAGCTGTCAACCACCACAGATAATGCCCTGCATACCTTCTAAAAGCTTTTCTTAAGAGATAAAGGCCTTTATAAAGTTAAAAGTTCTACATGATTTGAGATGCTTTTACTTAATAAATTCATTACTTATTCTGATCCTATACAACATTCAATAACACCGTTACAGTCAGATGAATAATGGATGAGCGATTGTTTTTTTATGCATTTAGCTGTAGAGGTGTGAGAAAAGGTGAACTTGTCAGCTGTGAGTTTGAAGCTCTAACTTAACTAAAACTGACTTTGCATTCAAGCAAAAATAAAACCTTCAAACTGGCTCTTTGTTCTTCGACTTATTCAATAATGTTTGACTGAATATGAGGGCTAATGTCAGTGACATGCCTGCTTACTGAGGTCGCCCTGAATGTAGTCCAGCCCCCGACTGAAAGGCTAATTACATTTCTGACTTGCTGAAATGGACACCATCTCCTGAGAGGGCGTTCTGGAATAACACTCAACCCTGCATTGGATAGCTGCTGATTGATTTTTACCTCATAATTACTTTGATGTATTAATAAATCATCCATTTATTTTGAAATCCCGGAGCTGGCGATGTCTTGGGAATTAGTCGCTGGTGTACTTTACCCACTGCAAAGGTTGAAAGGTTAGAGTGCACATGCAGCGCTACAGTATGTAATTGTGTCATTTGCTGCTAAGATACTTCATCACAACTTGATCCTTGGCTCTGGAAACTGCTTCCATCTGTTTATGTGTGTGAACAAAAATAGGAAGCAGGCGTGCACTGGTCAGCGCTTCATTGAGAGAATCTTGAACATAGAAGTGTGTGCAGCTCTCTGTAAGCCTCAGCATTGGTAACGCCACACACTCATCAGCACAGCTGTAAAAAGGCCTGCTCTTTTTTAACTTACGCTGCTCAGCATGCTACTTGTCGTTCTTGGAAATACTTAGAGAAGCAGTTTCTTTTTCAGCAAATGCATTAAGACTGATGTGAAACAAATCAAACCTAAAAACAATTGCCTACTCCAAAGTAACAATGTTACATCAGTCAGCTACCTGGAAGATATCAGATTAAAAATGGAGTGCAAATCCCTTACAACAGCATTTTAATTAATCTAACATGTACTGGTTAAGCTGTTAAAACGTACCTTGCTGTATGTGAGGTCTTTCAGTGATCACTACTCCAAGCAGACATGTCTGAACACATCGAACATCAGTAAAGTGACATTGATCTGAAAATTTTAACGCCTTAAACAGCAACGGTTGTTCAGATGCAGCCACTTGATTGAAGGTACACTGGAAAAACCATCTAGAAATAAGTAAAAAAAAATCTTAAATTAAGGGTATTTACCCTTAATTTAAGCAGATAAATAAGATGATTTGCCAATGGAATGAGTATTTTTACTCCTAAATGAGATAATTAGTTAATATGCACTTGAAATAAGACAAAGCATTTTTTTTTCTTATTTTAAATGTAAATTTAAGAAAAAATGCACTTAATTCAAGCAAAAATTACTCATTTAGATTTCCATTTTTTTGCAGTGTAGGTATAAAACTAATTTGTTTTTTTTTTTCGGTGATGTGTTTACTGGCCATTATTAAAAGCTTCCTAAAAGAGTATTTGCGTGCTGGAAGAGGGTATTGTAACTTTTCCAGACAGAAAAAAGCTTTTTATTTTCCATTCCACCATAAGGTGGAACTTTTATCAAGTCGCCTCCACATCAGGATGAACTCATGAAGGATGAACTCGTACAAAAATGTATTTGGGTTACAGCTCAAATAATAAAAGAAAACTCCAACTGTATGATATCACCTTTTAACTGGTTCCACGAAAAATCTATAAACATTTCATGTCCAATCTAGAAGTCATGTTGGTGTATGTTAATGTCCTACTCAAGCGGGTGCAAATGAAAAAAAAAAAAATATCAAGCTATCAATAAGTAATATTAGGGATGCACGATATAATCGGCCCCCTATCGGTATTGGCCTGTATCGGCCTTA
>NW_015150456.1:3217990-3219707 GCF_000732505.1 Cyprinodon variegatus | reverse complement strand
CTCTGATGCAGATAGTTAAAAAATACACATATGTTGTTTTTAATATTCTTTTTTGTTTCTGCATTTTTTATTTTATTTATTTTTAATTTTTTCCTACTTGCTTTGATTCTGTTTTATCTTCCTGTATTTTAATCAGGTAAAGCACTTTGCATTGTCTTTGTACTGAATTGTGCTATACAAATAAATTTGCCTTGCCTTGCCTTGGTCCCCCCTCTGTCCTGGGCCTGGGACAATTGACCCATTTGTCACCCCCTGTCGACGGGCGTGAAGATAGATAGCAAATGATCATTCAATTTTTCTAAACATTTCCACATATTCAATATTATATTTAAAACATGATATTTTAATATAAAACCCTCCATGAAAATGAGTTCTTATTTTAAAGGAGACCAACAACTTGATGTCATTCCTGGCTTGCACAGCCAGAATAAACTGGGATTACATGCCAGTACATGTGTAGCATAAGTTGCTCAACCACACTAATTTCCATAGAGGGGTTGAACAAAGGCAAATGTGAGGCGTTCCACAAATCCTAAATTTCCAGATCTTAGATTTCTCAACAGCAGGTGAGGCTGCAGAAAAACAAAAATTAAAAACTCATATGAATAATGATTTAATGATAAACAAACCAAACTATTGTATTAACTCTGGCTAGATGATCTATTTAGTTTATCACTTACAAGTATTTAGATTTTTTTACAGAATTTTAAAGACACATCCTTTATTGCTACAATTTTTTTCAACTCAGAGATTCCCAACTTTATTTTAGGCATCAGGAAATGGTTTACATAAAAATGGAAAAATATGATTTTGGTTTCAGTTGCTTGACTTTAGTCATGAAGAAAAGAATCAGCATACCGTGGTGTAATTACATTCATGTACCTGAGTGTGTGAATTCATGGGCATATGCTTTAGAGTAATTATATAGGGACAGATGTTCACATTGATGCAATATGTGAGGCTGAGTGCGTCAGCAACTTCCTCATCAACTGAGCCCACCAGATCCGCCCTGATCAGGTTCTCTCTAGCTGTGAGCCATTTGTTTTAAGAAGAAGGTGATGAAGAAATGAACCAGATGTAAAAACAACTTATCTTTTTCCTGTCATTATACTGTTTGTAATAATGCTGCAATGATACACATAAACATAATAAATAGTATATATTTTTTTAGCTTAAAGGGTAACCCAGTGAATTTAGTTTCTGTATTTTTTTGATCAACCTAAAGGCCAGCAATGCGTAATGGTGAAATCTAGTATTTACTCATTCACGCACAAAACCTTAGATCTGATTAAAAAAAAATCAGAATGAAGTTTATTGCCAAGTAGGTTTGCACTTACAATGAGTTTGACTTGGTGTTGTTGGTGCAGACAAAAAACAAAATAAGATAGAATATATATAAATATATATATATATATACACAGAAGCTATAAACAGTAGACTGTGCGTTAATGTAACGCAGAAATCCTGAGTGGGGGAGAGAAACATTGTCCAGTGTCACGGGCGGCTCTTGGCCTTGTTTATAAGGTCGGTAGCATATGGGAAAAAACTGTTTTTGTGACGGGAGGATCTGGTCCTGATGGACCGCAGCCTCCTGCCAAAGGGAAGTGACTGAAATAGTCTGTGACTGGGGTGCGAGGGATCAGCCACAATCTTCCCTGCACGCCTCAGGCCCCGTCCACACGAAGTCAAACCCTGGCCTAAACGCACAAATTTTTCA
>NW_015150456.1:3213692-3215260 GCF_000732505.1 Cyprinodon variegatus | reverse complement strand
CAGAGGATGAAGAGAGCACATCCACTCAGTCACAGTCAAAGAAACAGGACTACACTGAAAAACAGGCCGATCTCCAGTATCTATAAACAAGGGTGTTGATGGAAGCAGCACAGCTGATGTTTCTCTCCAGGATGGACAATGGATGTTTAGTGTAGTGGGAAAAAATTATTCAACTATTCACCCCAGTTAAATAAACAGAGATCAATGGATTTCACTCAGTCAGAACTGTATTTTCATATCTTTTGCAAAGAGAGAACAGTTCATCATACGGCCCTTATTGCTTGGTATTCAGCCCTGTTCTGTCTGACCAGCGTTCGTTCCTCCTTACTTACAATAATGGAAAGTTGTCAGAGTGAAAACAAATTACAGACACTGTAGTTAAACAGTAAAATGTTATGAATAAACCTTGAGAAAGGATCTGGTTTGTTATGGAAAGAAGGTAGGTCTTGTCCACAAACACCATTACACAGGGGAATTGTGTGGCCTTGCAGGTGAAATTTATCTTATTTATAGTGAGTAAATAAGTTAAATTAATATATGAAATAAGAGAAACCAAATTTTCTGACCACATTTAGAAATTAAATAGGTTAAACTTGTTGATCCAATCTTTAAGAAGTTTGTTTTTGATGTGATTCCCTGTAAAGCATGTCTGATAATTAAAGAGTTGTTTGCAAAGATAAAGAAGTTATATCATTTCTGTTGCCTGGTGGCAATTTTTAGCTAAGGAAAAAAGCACACTGATAAGAGACATAGAATAATGGTATAAGCTAAAAGGGCTCTGCATTTACTGTAGATAATCAAACAGAGCAGTGTATTAATAAAAAAAGCTTTTATTCCCGTAAAATATAAGTGAGTCTGAGGTCTCATTAGATTCAATTTGTGGTGAATCTGTTTTATTTAGTTTACTAACTGACTTTAACATGTTTTTATCCACTCTTATTCTGCCTTTATCTTCCTTTTTTTGCGGTTTAATTCATGCAAAACACTTTAAATTCTCTCTCTATTAAACTGTGTTATACAAAATTGCTTGTCTTGGCTGTAATAAATAAGTGCTGTAAGTCTACTTCCAGATGTTATTTCAGAATTAATTACCTACCATTCATTTTCCATTCAATAAATACATCCATCCACTTAGTCTGTTTTGCATTATTGTTAACATAACTGCTGTCAATATGATCAGGGAGCAGAAGCACCTCTTAGCATGGGAGCTGAAAAAGTATTATCTAGAGAGCAACCACATTGCTATGGATATCACATGTTGATACTAACTTTAGATTTTGTAATCAAAGTTTAAATTGCTGCAATACTGGCTGTCTTTGGTCTTAGGTGAACTTAAGTAAAAAAGCAGAAAAGTTGTTGATTTGAAATGAAGCAGTTACTTAAATTACAGCTTGCTGGAGAAATAATGTGACGGTGCAGCGGTACAAGAAGTACCACATATTGAGATCAATTCAATCTTACTTTCACATTTGGTCAAAGTGTTCTGACAATACCTTAACTGGCAAGCGAGATAAATTGCGCAAGATTTGTGAATTCTTGAAATTTGTCAGGATCCCAGTTTTTGTGTT
>NW_015150456.1:3208569-3212021 GCF_000732505.1 Cyprinodon variegatus | reverse complement strand
CAGGATAACCTAAGCCTCTAACTATAAGCTTTATAAAAAAAGGAAGGATTTATGCCTAGCCTTAAAAGTAGACCTTTTTAAGCACTTCTTTGTTGATTTTGAACAGCCAAGTATGTAACCCTGTCTTATTGACTGTAATACAGTTAAGGAACTATCTAGTATTTTAT
Source organism: Cyprinodon variegatus (assembly GCF_000732505.1). NCBI lineage: Eukaryota > Metazoa > Chordata > Actinopteri > Cyprinodontiformes > Cyprinodontidae > Cyprinodon > Cyprinodon variegatus. Next base: position 3,211,854 of record NW_015150456.1, on the reverse strand, counting down.
CTTGCATAATGGGATTTTTCTAATTTCTTCCTTTTGCATATGCATGGTTTTTAGAGGTAAGCAGGGAAAGAGGGCACTCCAGTTTTTTACATCCATGGTGTTCAGAATGGACGCTTTAAAAGAAGAGAATATAAACATATTGGATGAACAACATGAATTCTGAACTTTGGAGATGTTTGTAGTTTACTTGTTCATAAGATATTGCCCTCTGGTATTACACAGCCTTGAAACCAAATCCAGAAAGGTCAGTGAAGGACAGCAGGGAAAAAAAATCAATAGAGACTGTAATGACAGGACAAAGAATGTCATCTTTTTATCAGGTTTTGGTGTATTAATAAATGTGTAGAAATATAAAAGAATGACATTATTAAACATTTTCTTAATACAAAACATTATAGTGTACTTTTTCTGTTGTAATTTGAAACAAGGTTTGTAGGACACTCTTATCTTGAGCGACAGTCAGTTGTTCTAGTGCACATAGCCAATGGCAAAGAAAAAGGACTATATTGAGATTATATTACTGTATCTAGGCTACATTACTTACAGAGGTAGAATAAAAATGAAATTTATCAGATGTATCATCATTTTCTCCACTGACCTGGTTAACTACCTAGATTTACATCGCCACTGTGGAAAAGAAAAGCCTGAAAATCAGAAGGTTGTCGGTTCAGTTCCAGCCTCACATGTTTGGTGTATGAATGAGTGAATGTTATGTAGTTGAGATTTAGTCATTTTAGTGTCCTGTACTGTTACGAATACAGTGCAGAACACAAATTCAATATTATTATTCTAGTTTACAGGGCTAACGTAGATGGTTGAGTGTACAGTTCAGCTCTAAAGCTTGTTTGTACTGAAGAAGATATTTGGAAGAGAGCAAAAGAAGCAACAGAATATTTCAAACACAGTTTTAAAACATTGAATCCTGTTATTTCAGGCTATTGCTCCCCAAATGTGAAAATATCTCTCACATTTCCTTCAAATGTAAAATCCATTGGTTACTTTAAAACACTGATAAAAACTATTTAAAGAGACAGGCTCCACATTCATGTGATTTTTAATGTGTTTTTCTTTTTGGAAAGCCATTTGTTAACTTATCTGGGAAAGATGTTCTACAAATGATAATGCTACAAACCTGTTGTGTTATAGACAGCCTACATAAACTATGCAAACAAAACTGTAATGGGATAAAATTTAGACAACATTCTTCAGCGTGACGGTAGGTGAAAGGCTGATAAATTCAAATCGCCATGACTATCCAGGATGACATCAGCCACTTGGAGGAAGATAACTTGATACCACCAGAACCTTAACACCAAACAGATTTCATACGCCCTGTGTTTCTATGACCATGGCACAACTTGAGGAAATTTCTTTTAGACATTTAAGCCTTGTAGGCTTCTGCTTCACTGGTGTGAATTTGGAAGAAACATTATCATTATTGTTATTAACATCTTGAGGAAAGGTTTATGCTTTTTTAGCACAACCTCAAAGAACTCAACCAGACAGAATGTGGCGGAACTTAGGAACCCTGCTGCTGAGAGAGTTGCAGGGGCTTGCCCGGAGCCCCGTCTGTGTGTTATGGATGTACTGGGGTGTTAACCCAGTCAATTTGGCCAGTCTTGCTTCAAGTCACAGTGGTGTGCACATGGATCTGATTCATTTTACTCTGCAACCACTGTTGATACACTCCAGCCAGGAGGCTCCATGACTTAAATGTAAATAAAAAAAAATGTGTATCTTTTTTTTTTGTTCCACTGTGGGGATTTTTTCTCTGCATTTCACCCATCCTTCTGGGGAGCAATGGGCTGCCATTGTGAGGCCCCCGAGGAGCAGTTTGGGGTTAATTGTTTTGCTCAGGAACCCAGATTGGAAGTTGTGGGGATCAAATCGGGTACTTGCAACCTTTTCAGAATGCAAGCGCACTGCTAGGCCAACCACTAGGCCAACACTGCCCACATGTTCCATTAGTTTAGCTGGGTGGCTCAACACATTTTCTTTACACTGAAAGTCTTTCACACAGACTCAACAAAGACCAATATGTTCCTACTGATCTCAGCAGAGTGTATAGATACTTTGCAGTTGATGTCACATATGTTTGAATCTAGCCATGCCACATTGAGTGCCTGCTCTGGTCCCTTGTGCTTAGTCACAATGACAAAAATCAATTTTAGTCTTGGTCCTATTTAGTCATTGCCTTCCCAATTTAGCCTTAGTCTAAATGAGAAAAATCTATTTTAGTCTTAGTCACATTTTAGTCAATTTAGTCAACACTTTACTGAATAAAACTTCTCCACACACTGCTTCTCTTTTTCTCTATATTATTTATACTGTATAACAGTGTGAAGAATAGAACTTTTCAAATTGATTCTCTTTTTAACATATATCACACTGTACAGATTGAACCTTTTGTCGGCTTGTTTCATCATATCCACAAAGTCTTCATCCTCAAACAGACTTGGCTTGATTTGGCTGTGGTGTCACTATGTCAGGTATCTAGTTGGGAGAAAGAAATTTAAAGGATTAATATCCAATTTATCAGTAGAACATCTTTCTTCTATGACAGAGAGACCGACTGAGACAGACAAAGGAAGGCACATCCACATGCATGCGTGCCCGCATGCACACACCCTTTCCTACTAATACAGGCCCATCCATTCCTTACCTTCCATATGGAAGCATGTTGGCACTTCAGGTGTTCCTTGAGATTCGTTGTGTTCTTTCCTGCCATTTTGAAGCCGCAGACTCTTTGGTGGCGTCCTTCCTCCTGTGCTTTCCTTCGCTTTCTAAACGAAGTGCGATTTTCGCCCAGCTCCTCCAACAAACAGTACATGTATCTGAGCCTTAAGCAATGACTGCAAAGTTGAGTTAGGAGTATAAGCCCTCTGCTGCTACTGACTGAGCGGCGCAAGGCACTGTGGGACAGGCGCCGTGTAGGGACAAACAGGGCAACAACACATAATCTTCTATGAAGCTCAAGTAACACTTAAAATTAATTATAAACAATTACATTTCTTAATGTTCATTCTTCAATGGCTCCTAAATTTCGTCTGGTCTTACTCTCGTTAACGTAAATCATTTTTTATTTTCGTCATATTTTTATTTTCTGGAAACAGTTTTTGTTCGTCATTGTCTCATCGCCACGGGAAAAAGGGGCATTGACGAAATATTTTCGTCATTCTCCTGGTTGACAAACTTAACACTGCAGTGTACATTTTGTATCAAGTGAGAAGAGCTAGCTTAGACTGTTGCCAACTGGGTTTAATGCTTGATCTTAAAGGTATACTA
>NW_015150456.1:3203105-3205809 GCF_000732505.1 Cyprinodon variegatus | reverse complement strand
GCCACTGCCTTAAGGGTTAATTTTTCAGCTTGACATCAATCACTAATGGTGTCTTTTTGTCACAGATCTGACAGGCACTAGTACCTTTAGGCCAGAGCTCATGGATGTATTGGAAAGCACCAACGAAGCCATTTCAAAAATCCCATAGGAATCTCTCTTATGTTATGCTAAAGACTTACAGTAGCAGCCATTCAAAATGGTCCTTCCCAGGCAAACACCAGCCGAATGCAGCCCACTTCCCTCCAACTCCCAGCAGAATCCCCTCCAACTTCCCACGACTGGAAGGACCCCCCTTGCATAATTTTTTTATTTGACTCCCCCCTTTTAATGAATTACGGGGTCTGACCAGGTGATGGGGCTTCTTTGTCCACAAATCATGACAAAAAGAATATTTTAGTACAAATATTGATGTTTAAAAAGGAATTGTAGGGGACCAGCCAAGGGCCCATCAAGAAAAGTGGGGAAATTTTGAATGGCTACCACTGTAAGTCTTTAGTAATTATGTATATCTTGCTTATGAAGTCAGAGTAGTCAGACAAAACTATAGACATTCCTATTCCTTTTTCCTATCTATTTTAGCACCTATGAATGTGACGCACATTTACAGTGATTCTTGTAGATCCTTGTTCCACCAGCTGCCTTATGTATTGATGTTATACCTAAACTAGAATAAATTTGTGTAGATTATTGCATGTTTTAGACATAATTCAAACCAAAACTTTCAGCTGTTATGAGCTGTATGTGTTTGGTGGGGAGAAAATAAAGTTGGGGTAGTTTCAAGTCTATAGAGCTTTTAGACTGAAACTGTACGGAAGAGGATTAGGGCCACTGAAAAAAATATATATACATTTTTACTGTCAGAATTCAGTCAGAATTCTGAGATTAAAGTCAGAATTCTGACTTTTTTTCCTCAGAATTCTGACTTTTTTCTCAGAATTCTGACTGTTTTTATTGTCAGAATTCAGTCAGAATTCTGAGATTAAAGTTAGAATTCTGAATAAAAAAAAGTCAGAATTCTGACTTTTTTTTCCATGTTCAACTGAAATAAAATGTAAAAATCTGTTAACTTTTTTTTTTTTTTTTCGGTGGCCCTAATCCTCTTCCGTAGAAACTGAAACATGTAACTCTCTGAAAAGTTCCCATCAGCATCTAAAACTCAAGAAGTCCACACTCTTACATGGCCCCAAGCAAATTACTAGATCAGACATAAACACACCTTATCAAGCTTTGCTCAAACTTTAGCTTCATCTTGAATATTAGTTTTAGTCCCTTTTTTTTTTATTTTTATTTTTTTTACACAGGTTGTCTTAAACAGCTTTTATGCATCAAATAAAGGAAATCCCTTCCATGTGTGGCTACGATTTGCCTTGCTAATATAATTTAGAGGATCTTTTTTGTGTTTGTTGTTTCCTTTGACAGTTATAGACAAAATCAGGGAGAGTAATTTTTGGGTGAAACTCAAAAAGATTATTCTCATTTATGTGGTGATAGCTGAATATCATATTTACCAATGGTTCCCATCTTTTCTTGAGCGTTTCAAAGGTCATGGATGAGCCTGGGCATTGAGCCAATGGGAGAGTGACAGTTGAAGTCAGGGACAAGTCAGTAAGATACAATCAATCTGAAATAAACTGCTTTTAAGAATAGTTTAAATGTGAAGCGCTGAGGTTAAATAGCTTTACTCGCTGTGTCAACTTCATTGGGAATCCAATTTTAAACCTCTGTTTCCTTTGAGGTAAACTAAACAAATCACTAAATCAACTTAGATGTGAATGCAAAGTAGGTAAAGGGAAAAAAGCAGAAACTTCATATTTAATCTCAAATATTCAAGGACTCCTAGGAATAGGTGAGATTTCTAAGATGTATTAAAAGTTTGCTAAAGCACTGTTAGAAATGTTCTCTCAAATCGTAATTCTTCAAACAGTAACTTCCCTTTAAGTGTTTGTTGAGAGGAATCTTTGACTATTATCTCTGAGAATTTGCCAGCTATGCAGATGATAGCTGCTTTTTCCATGCACCATTTAATGACTAATCTCTATAAGGTAAAAGTTAAAATAAGTACATCCTCTCTGTAATAAAGAGGGACAATATTACTAAGGAGCTATTGATCAAGTAAATTTATCGGTTGTGTAATCATGATGTGTGAGAGAGCACCTCTATAGAACAGGAGCTTTGGCAGTGTGTTGCAGTGGAGCATAAATGTGTGAGTTTACCTCTTAGATATTTCTCTGTTTCAATACATCTGAGTAATATTGGGTCATTAGGACTCTGGGTAACCTGATCGCATTTTATTTTAGTCATTTAATTCATATAAAATGAGAATTTAGAAAAAAAAAATACATGTGTAATGAGTACTGCTATAAGCAGTGTTATTTAAAAGATTCACGCTAACTACTATCTATGTGCATTTGGAATGTTATGTTGATACAAATTTAGCATGAGACATTTAGATTGGGACACAGAGATTGTTCAAATGTGCTTGGAGAGTATAAATGCATGTTTTAAATTAAGCTGATTGTATTATTTTGATGATGCATGTGCACTTTTGTTAGAATTCAGATCAGGTCTGCTGCAGCAAAGACGCATCTCAAAGGTGCAAAACCCTGAACCTCAAGTATTGAAATTGAGGAATTCTTGTTTAGGCAATGGCAAATTGGAAGACCATTACAAATGAATATCTAAACAAATTCCACTATACTTTAAA
>NW_015150456.1:3199978-3202283 GCF_000732505.1 Cyprinodon variegatus | reverse complement strand
AGCTTTTTACATAGAAGTAAAAAATCAGATTTTGCTAATGCAACTCTCCAAAGATGTCTTTGTACGTCTTTGCTTTATTTCCTTCTCTCCATTCATGTCAGGTAATAGAATGTATGTCTCCGTTGTTCTGCAGTTTCTGGTGTAGGTTTGTGCATTGTCTTATTTCTAAGTTTATGCATTGTCTTATATTGGATTAAACTCTGTAATTCTGTGACGTCAACACACATTGTTGTTTTCCTTGTGGCTACACGTGGCCGCCGAGAGGACCTGGGATCCAGAGGAAGAGAGAGCCAAACTTTTTTCCAAAGTTAACTTTTTAGAAATTTCTTCCTTAACAGTGCAAAACGCTGAACCTCAAGTATTGAAATTGAGGAATTCTTGTTTAGACAATGGCAAATTGGAAGACCCCTATACTTTAATTCACGCTTTAACATCTAAGGAAACTCATAGAACAAAACAGGGTCTTAAAGGGCTGATCATTTGGACTTGTTTTACAGCAATACTTCCTATGCACCTCAGAGTCAATATTAAGATGTGCCGACTTCAAGCCCCTGTCAACCTTGACAATTTAGACAGCGTATGCCTGATGTACGAAAAATCTGGGAAATACGCTGGCATATAAGGGATAAGTTATGGATAAGTTTTATATAAGTTATGAGTACAGTGAAGTACGCTGAAGCCCGCTGGCACACGTTGACATACGGCAAGTTCTCTTTGACGGGCGGTAAACAGCAGCTAGCATGGGTGCCTTCAAGCGCATCACTGCCTCCCCAGGACACTGGCTTATGTATCATTTCATGGGCACTACGCTGCTGTGCGTTATGCATAAGTTAGGCTTTCGTTGGACATAAGTTCTGGACTCATTATGAATACGCTATGTATACGCCCAAAATTTAAAACAATAGATAGAAAGTTTGGCATATGCCAGCGTTTGAGAGGATTTTCTGGTATGTCAGACATGTGCTGGCTAAATCGTCAAGGTGTAACAGAGCCCTTAAAAAGGCTACAATGCTTTGCTGGGACCTTCAGTGATACAAATAAAAAAAATATTTTTATCCACGGAACCACTCAAATACACTGAAGAACCTCTATTAAGCATCAATGCTTGGTTTGAATTATTCCTTAGATATTTATCTTCTTCTTATTTCCATGTCTTACTCAATTGAAAACTATGATCTTATGAGATTTATCCATGGGATTATATTATCTGCGCAACTTTTTGCTGAAGCTTGGTTTCTATGAGTAGAATAAACATTGTCAGCTGAGTCGGGACATTGTTTTTGTTTTTCTTTTAAAGTGAAAAGAGTTTAAAGATAACGCTATGTGACAGACAACTGAGTTCTCAGAATGACACGGTCAGAGTTTTGAACAATTTACTATACATTTCACAGTAGGAAGCATTCATAGAACCATTTCCTTTGCTCAGGATGCTGGGGGGGAAACCATAAAAAGAAATAAGGCCATCCGCTTGGTGCTTCAGCAGACGTCTAAACTGCAGCTTTATAAGTCTGAACTGTTTCCATTAGGTATATGCGAAACCCATGTCTCTACAGTCCTTATGGTCATTTAAAGCTCTTCAGGTAGTGCTCTTTTTATCGTCAGCTTGTTTAAATCTTCTGCTAGAGGTCAATTGAACTAAATTCAATTGTGGCCCCACAGGGCAGAGAGGCTACATCTTCCTCCCAGAGTCCTTAAAGTAATTAAAACTCCAGTTGGCCAGGCCTCTAAAATGCTTTTTAAATCATATGATCTGCGAGGAAGGGACACCACAGACCTTGGGGTTTCCAGCAGCAGCAAAGCAACCACAGACATGTCATGTCATTTGCTTGAGAGGCCCACTTGGCTAATTGGTTAGGCAGAGTTAATTTGGCCCCCTCTTTAATTTGGCTCGCCACTGGGGACAGGAAGTGAGAGTAATTATGAAGTTGAATTAAATGTAGCTTTCACAAATGACTCAGAGAGTTCTGATGGCACACAAATGTCCACAGGTTTGATTAGCAGGTGGCGAAACTGCCCTTAAAAACTATATAATCACTTTCTGTGATTTAAAAGTTTGTTGAACCCGAACTTGGTAATAGTTTGGGACCAAATGTTCAATATCCCACTGTACAGCCATAGTTTAATATTAGTAGGATGACTTTTATTTAAAATTTCCCTTTTAAATGCAACGATCATAACCTGAATGAGTTTAAGGAAGTGATGGCTTAAAAACACAATTTAAAAAAGCAAATAGTGAAGGTGGAAATTGTCATGAGAGCGGACAGATGGACCCAGTATTCAAGGAGAGACAGCCAGTAGGAAATTT
>NW_015150456.1:3194615-3198419 GCF_000732505.1 Cyprinodon variegatus | reverse complement strand
TTTTACAGCAGCCATTTGTTTAAATTTAAGTACTATAAACAGCTCCTTCATGGTGTGATAAATGGTATCAATAAAGCAGTTTTGATTCTTGTAGTTCCAGAAAGGCCCTTGTATATTAACTTGGTCAAATCAATTTTAAACTGGAGAGGATTGACACACACACCTGAAATGGTTGAAGGTCAACATAAATACAGGTTCCCTAACTGACACAGCCTGTTCGCTCTCATACCAGCTGCAGTCTTGATTGCTTGATTTAATAAAGTCAATCATGCATCCCGTTTTTAGATATCCGTTCTATAAAGCAAAACTGCGCTGGCAAATATGGGCAACCAGCTTCTCTATTTGTTGTGCCAAAAATGCAGAAACATGAGACATGAAAAAAGTCATCAAAAGATCAAAACAGTGTTTTTGCTATCTTAAAAAGCTCATATGTTCATATGTTTTCATACAGCTCAAGAAAGCAGCTTATAATTACATCAATGAACCTCTATCAGGCTGCAAACCTTTGAAGGCAATGTCACTCATTGGTGTAGTTTGAAGTAAAAATCAATGTCCAAAGTCATCATACAACCACAAATGGCTAAACGTTATCCTCATAACTTCAGTCTGTTAAAAACATACTAACGTAAAGCAGAAAGAAAAACTCTAAGCAGCACTATAGCATAGTAAGTAAGAGTGTACTATGTACGTTAACTTTCTGAAGCATCGGAGATACTAGTTTCTGGATTTGCTGTCTCATATCGGCCACAATGGTTCAGGTGACAAGGGCTTTGTTCTTTAACCCTTTAAATGCTGGTTCAATACCCACCTCCATCTGTCTCAATTGTAGTGTTTTTTGCACTAATTGCTCCACCTGCTGTTAAAGGTCAGAAAGCCCAGTGATGCTGATTGTATCTTGCAGTGGTAACAGGTATTTCATTTAATAATTGAATGTGTTATGAAGCTAAGGCGGAAATTCAACTGAAGAAACTCTGATTACTTCCATTCAATCTGAGGCTGATCCGCCTCCGATGCAGCCAATCCGCTTCAAGCTACATCTCCTCGATGCCCAATCATCTTCCAGCACTCACCTTAAAAGCCACTCCAAATCATCTCTCGACCTGCTCTTCAACAAGCGCAAGATCCGTCGCTATGTCGGACTTCGATTCAGACAACCCACCTCCATCCCCTTCTCCACCATTCTAGTAAGCTCATCCGACTCCTCCTCGATGCTCCTTCAACCTCACCTCCAGGCGTAGTCCCTCCAGACTTTCATGGAGTTCCCTGTCACTTTAAACCGTCCAGCAGAAGACCGCCATGTTGAGCCTGGTTCTGCCAGAGATTTCTTCCCAAAGGGGAGTTTTTTCTCTCCACAGTCGCTTCATGCTTGCTCTTCATGGACAGTTTATGCAACTTTGTTCATTCAGTGACATCTAACTCAAGCATCACCTTGTATACCAGCCTCTATGGATTAACCAACTTCATCTATCTAAACTCCACCACCAGTTTCAGGCCCGGGGGAAATATCCATACTCGCATTCATCAGTTTATCTGCATTAAAGTATAAATCAGCGTTTATGTTTCCTGCAGAGGCCTGAGCGCCAAAGTTCAAACTATTGTATCAATAAAACACAATGCATGTTTAATATTTAAGACTTACATAAAAAGAGAATAATTAAATTTTGAATTAAAAGTGTACTTATGTGAATTCATGGATCAAGAGTGCCACAAAGTTAACCCAAACTTAAAATTATCACTACTAAAGATCTTAAATATGACACTTTTCAAATTGTAATTTGAATCTGTAAGAGTAATGTAATTGTAAATAATATAAATCCCTTTCATTGTCTCACAATGGCGAAATTCCCTCTCTGCATTTTGACCCATCCCCTTGGGGAGCAGTGACTTTGAACCGTGTCATTTTAGGACTATGAGTATCTTAACAAGAATTTAAGATTCTTCAATCTTAAAAGACTGCTCAATAACACACAATAAGACATGATTCTCTAATATATATATATCTGTATAAAAAAGAAAAAAAAAAAACCCTTCCTCACCCACCACGGGCGGTCTTCCCCCCTTTTTTCCTCCAAGCTCAGAGGCCTGGGAGCTTGAGGATTCTGCGCAGTGTCTTTGCTTTTCCTAGAACTGCAATTTTCTGGACCGAGATGTCTGATATATTTCCAGGGATCCGCTGTAACTGGGATCAGGCAGTGACCTGAGGGCAGTTTATATTCTTTTTTTTTAAATAATAGACCTATGGTATGTATAACACAATTTTTAAGTAGATTTATTTAATTGAAATTATTCAAATACAGCCCAACGATAATGTATGTTCAAGGTTTTGAAACTGCCCTTTGATTTCAAAACTGAAGCAGTAGTTTCTACCTTTTTGTATGAAGTGTAATTTCTGAATAATACATTTCGCTAGATTTTGTTGCTATTTCTTTTCCTTATTTTCACCATAGATAACATAGAAGCATAAAAAAAAGGATACAAACTTAGAACCTAATAATATTTTTTGCTCTTTTGGACTCAAAATTACCTTAAAGCCAAACTGCATCCGATTCTTCCTAAAAATAAGGATCCAAATCAATGGCTAGAGATTTGAAAGAAGATCAGTCCCTTTTGTGGAGGCTGCCTCTGCGGGAGGGCAAAGCTGGGTACGCCCCTGCAGCCCTTCCTCAGTAATCTGACATGTGCAGTGCTTTGCACCATTACAGGCTTTGAGGCAGTGATCAAAGCATCAGACTCTAACTGAGCCAGGAAACAAAAATGGAAAAAAAAGAACAAATGATTTTGTTCCCAACCCAAGTTTGATGTTTGATCTGTGGCTCATCATAGGGCCCCCGCCCACCAACTTAAAACTGCCATCTCCCCATTTTAATCCCCTCACCAGCTCTGAACCAAAGGTTACTTCAATCTTACCTTCATGCAGGAACAGAAATATATTTGCTCCTGGAAAAATCTAAAATAAAAATCAGTGGGAACCAGTGGTTGGTGTTTAAAAGCTAGTAATAGGGATGGTCCACCAGAATCCGTCCAGAATAAAACATAAGTAAGAGGGAATTGTTCAATCCATCATATGAAAATGAAAAGAGCATGGCAAAAAATAAAAGAAAAATCTCTCATAACATGGCTGTCCTTCCAAACTGACAGGATGAGCAACAAAAGCACAAAGAGAAGCAGGAAAGCCTGCCTTTGTGACTCACAGGGAAGGCAGAGCTCCACAGCTCTGGTGGAAGAATCTTTCCATAGAGCAATTATCAGACATGAACTCCACACTTATGATGTTGGTGGATGTCTCAGATGTGCAGATTTGGGTCGGGGAAGGGCCAGTCCATAGTTTCAATGCCTTCATCTTGCAGGATCTGCAAATACACTCCAGCCACATGAGGGCTAGCATTGTCCTGCATTAGGAGGAACCCAGGGCCAACAGCACCAGCTGATGGTCTCACAATGGGTCTGAGGATCTAATTTTGTTACCTAATGGCAGTCATGCTACCTCTGACAAGCACATGGAGGGGAGTGTGGCCCTCGAAAGAAATGCTTCCTCACACCATTATTGACCCACTGCTAAACTGGTCATGCCGAATGATGTTGCAGGTAGTAGATTGCTCTCCACGGCGTCTGTCACATGTACTTAGTGTGAACCTGCTTTACTCTGTGAAGATCACATGGCGCTAGTGGCCGCGGTGTTCTCTGGAAAATGCCAAGCGTCATGCACAGTGTTGGGAAGTGGGTATAACCAGTATCTGTGGACGTTAGGCCCTCATACTATCCTCATGGAGTCAGTTTCTAACCGTTTGTTATGAGACATTCACA
>NW_015150456.1:3193000-3194390 GCF_000732505.1 Cyprinodon variegatus | reverse complement strand
TCCTCATTGCACAAAAGCGGAAGCAGTGGTCCTTCCAGGTTGTTGCACTCCTATGGCCTAGCCCACATCTCCTTGTGTACTGGCCTGTCTCCTGGTAGTCCCTCCAGCCTCTGATCACTACGCTGAAGCACACAACAAATCTTGCCACAGCTCGCATTGATGTGCCATTCTAGATAAGCTTCACTACCTGAGCCACTTGTGTGGGTTGTAGATCAGTGGTTCCAAACCTTTACAGCATTTTGTTTTACCATGAGTATCCCTCTCAGTCAAAAGTACTGATTACTGTCCAAAAGTGGAACATACAATAACTGAAATAAAGACTATTTTGAGGCTGATCTCTGTGACAAGCTGAACTGCGAGATACAGAAGATGTTTTGTACCGGCCGCCATTAGATGGTGTAATGCCTCTTGAAGGAGTTTTTTTGTATGTATTACATCTGGCAGGTGAATTTTCCCTTTCAGGAATTAAGCCCGCCTGCCAGCCAACATTTCATTTTTATAATTTTAAGCTTTCCGTCTCAAATGAAAAACATAAATGTTGCCTGGCAGTTAGTAAGGAATCTAAACAAATACAAAATAAAATGTCTCATGATTTTATCTAAAGATCTGACCCACATGCAGAAAATCAAACAGCAAGACCAGGGAAAAGTTTAACAGGTTTTATTCAGAGTAGGTAGAGAGGAATCCAGTGCTGCTCTGAACACTGTCAAACCGGGACTGAAAAGTGAAGGGGAAGATTATGCGGTTAGTTCAGGCTCAGTGGGAAATTTGTGTCTTTGATTTGAAGAAGGGAATAAAGGCAACAGGACTTACGTTTCCAGAAAAAGGTGTCTTTTGTTGAATCCAGTCAGTGTGGGTTGTTCCAGACAGGGTTTAACCAGGCTGAGGCGTTTCCTTGAGGAACAGAGGTGCTGACTGCCACTTAGATTTCCTGTGGTACTTGAACTGTTTCTTGTGGAGATGAATACCTTGCTCAGAGAGAAGCCCAAACAATCCTTGGGGAAAAGTAGATCCAAACCTCCAGTTTGAATCCCCAGCTCAGTTTTATGCTCAGAGAATCCTTCCAGGGGGGAGAAGGTCCAAAACATCCAGCTTGCAGGATGACTTCCTGCCCAGAGGCAAAGACAACAACAAGATTAAGACTCAGGTGACAAAACTCAGTTTGACTAGAGTACCCATCTTGGCAAACACTCTGGCGTCGAGGTAGTGGCAGTCAGCAGCTTAAGAGTCCTCCGGTAATGAGGCAACCATCCGCAGGTGTGTGAGGAGGCCAACGAGAACCAGGCGCCACCTAGTGGTGGAGGGAAAACAAACAAAAGCAGAACCCACACAAACTGGATTCCTAGCAAAATTATATTATAAACTTGTTTAAAATGTATAAAACTGGAGC
>NW_015150456.1:3190408-3192551 GCF_000732505.1 Cyprinodon variegatus | reverse complement strand
TTAATCAACTCCGCTTCCTAAGTCAACAGTTTGATTTCACAGAAGTATGATCTGATTGAACCTATATAGTGTTGTTTATGTATTCCCTTTATTTTTTTTAGCAGTGTAGAAATTACCCATTTAAGGTCAAGAGCAAAAATTCTACTTTTGATTCAAGGTTTAGAAACCTGATATTCACTCTTGCACAAAATCTAATATAAACCTGACCCTTCTTGTAAAAAAAGAAACAGTAAACATGTTTTTTTTAAAGTATTAAGCTGGTAAAAACATAACCCCAAACACATGCTGCTGAAACTGTTGAGAAAGCTCCTTCCACCAAACAATGTTAGCACAACACTTTAGTTGAGCTATGATTTCGCTTCTCTTCTCAGTGTTATTTTGAGGTTAATCACTCGCGTTTATTTCCCTCCTCCAGCTAAACTCACAACACTCAGAATAGTTATTTTTGTATCATTAAAAGATTGCATAGCTCTTTTTTTTTTTTTAGAACCATGAACAGGATATGATTCATGGCCTCTCTGATTGCTGATTTTCTTTAAATCACAAAACATGAAAACAATAAATCAGTGTAATGCTAAACATGCAAACACAACTGTTCAGGCGATCATGGGATCCAGTTATTGCAGAAGCACAGCAGTATTAGGCAATGTAGAAAAACATGAAAGGATTCCTTGTGTTCCTTGCAGTTTATTTTAGGGTGTTCTGCTCTCTAAAGAAGGCAAAACACCTTATGGGTTACAGTTGCTGTTTTGATTTTCTTTATTTAGTAGAGCCATACAGCTACACTAATGTCTTTCTCATGTTTTGTTTTCTTGCCAGCCTCCATCTGTTGCTAAACAAATAAAAATATATTTAAAGATAAAAAGAAACAATTGACTTGTGCAGGACTCCTGCAGTTTCCACATCACCAAGTAATCAGACAAGATCAATCCAAAAATCTTTCATTACAATTATTAGGAACATCAGCTCCAGCTCTGTCCAACCTTCAAATTGTCATCATTTTAATTCTGTTAAAACTGGTTTTGTTTTTCCTTAACAGTTTTACAGTATGTAGTAGAGCGAAATTCTGCTTCGTTTTACAAAGCCCATCAGTTATTGCTGAAGATTATTTCTAAGCAACAAGGCTGAATGTTTTATGATTATATCGAAGGCAATAACTCTCTTTTGAAATAAAAAATGAAGTAAAAATAACATAGAAGAAAAGTTCTAAATTAATTAAATGTAATGTTTTAGCAGTAAGCTTTGATTTTGTGATCATCAGCATAGCATATATCTACGTTTCTTTGCTTCAGAAGGAGTTGTTGCTGTTTCCACCGTTTGCTGCTTTTTTGTATAAATTACCAATTACATAATTGGTTACTATGACTGATTGGTTGATTTCTCTCTATTTCTTTCTGTCTACATATAGTTGTTCTTGAAAATTTACATACCCCACCATTAAAGAAAATTGTAAATTCACATTAGTAACTTAAATAACACAAAAACTTAAAAATAATTATAAATAAAAATATAGTTTTTTTATTTTTATCTTAAAACAATGACTAAATTACTTTCCTAATGACCAGTGAGCCAACCCACCTGTTAGATGCAGAAGACTTTCTTAACATTTATTGAACATTACAGAAAACATCTGATTTCAGTGATTATTGCCTTATAATGTTGCTCAAGACAATTTTAGTTCAGGAGGTCGATCAGGCTTATTTTTTTCATTTATCAATATATATACTGTATATGGATATATATTCAAAATCAATATCATGGTTTGATTCATTTATTTTTTATCATAATTTATTTTACTGGCAGCTGACTATTTTCTTTCTTTAATAGAAGTGTATATAAATGTATAATGAATAACAAATTAAAGCCCCAAAGATAAGTTTAATGTCAAAAAAATTTACAGGTTGAATTTTATATGCTTGAAATGAAAAATATATAATTTTAAAACTGATTTTGTCCAACTTTTATCTTCAGTTCAAAGGTGATCTGATCAGGTCTATGCAGTGGGGAGTAAAGGTGTAAATAGACATAAAGGAGAATTTTCCTTAGACTAGAGATAGTCTGTCTCATCGGCTGGCTCATATTTTTGGCCACTATTGTCATGATGGGTACAGAAAAGCCCAATATGCAGAACACAACGGAGACA
>NW_015150456.1:3184212-3188617 GCF_000732505.1 Cyprinodon variegatus | reverse complement strand
AAATCCTTTTAGCACGCTGTTGATAGAGCAGATTGTACATTTTTTAGCGTGCGCAGTGAAATAGCTCACGTTTTTATACACGCAAACCTTTGATAGATCCGGCCCTCTGTCAGCTAATCTACAAAAATGAACTGAGCTGCTGCTGCAGGGAGCTACCATGAAGCATCTTTTGTAAAGTTGCTAATATGTTAAGAATATAGATTTTCAGGTTGTTTTTAAATGGATAAAAGAAAAATATATTTTGGCCTACCTTTTTGTTAAGTTCTTTATTTATTAATGAATAAATACATATTTATAAATATTTTTTCTAGCAGTATATTCATGTGTTGTTTTCTGTTCAATCAATTTGCTGTCTTAGTTTTCTTGATTTAATACCTTCAATAAATTTTTGTACAGCAGTTGCATATGAGGTGGAGATTAGCTTTTTCCCCCGTTTTTTTTTACCCTCACATATCTATCGTTACCCTTAAACTTTTGAGGACACGATCTAACAAAGGGTTACTTTATGTTGAATCTTTTCTGTAAGGAAAAACAACATAACAGGGATACCATGACCGTGGATTAGAGAAGTTTAAAGAGACTCCTGTCATCTTGGCATGGCTGTTAAGATGCTGAAGGACAGCTTTTATTTTGAATCACGAGACAGAAACGCAAATGAAGCCGCTTACAAGATGTGTAGGAAATTCTGAAACAGCCAGGGTTGCAACAATATGGCGTGATCCTTCAGCAATGATCAGAACTGCTGAAGAACAAAGCTGGAGGGAGACATAAATAACCACAGAAGATTCAAAGAAGTCAGAAACTCAGCAGCATCAAAACACAAACCACATGAGAATTGCAGACAGCCGTGTACGCTGGACAAGTAGCCCTAGAGAAGGTGGCTTTAAAGAGTTTCAGTAGTAAAAAATGGACAAAGATCTTCCTGGCCTTAAGCAAGAACTAAAAGAAACTGAAAAGTAGCGGAGAAACAGATTATAATGGCACATAACATTAAGGGGAGAATATAAAAAATTTAACTATGAGCGTAGCCATACTGTTTGTCTCAAGATCTTCTCTCCAACTTTTCTTTGCAGCTAATTTAACCTCATTTGAAATTATGGATGTGGAGCCAAAAGTAAAAAAAAAAAAAGCTGACATTTATGAAAAACAAAACTATGGATTTTTACTTCTGAGAATTTATTTGAGAACAACTATGTATTTCATTTATCAAAGGTTTAGAAATCAGCTAACTGTCCAGTATCGGTGATGGGTGGATCGAGAC
This sequence comes from Cyprinodon variegatus, assembly GCF_000732505.1. NCBI lineage: Eukaryota > Metazoa > Chordata > Actinopteri > Cyprinodontiformes > Cyprinodontidae > Cyprinodon > Cyprinodon variegatus. Next base: position 3,187,356 of record NW_015150456.1, on the reverse strand, counting down.
AAAATATTAGTAAAGTGATCACAGGTCAGTTTGGGCATTGAATTATTAGCCTCGTGAGACCATCCTGATCTCGCTAGCTTTCAAGATTTCACTCGCTAATCAGTCTGGAGACTCTCCGTTGAAGAAAATTTGGAGCCGTTCACCAAACGAATGTCCAATCAGTGTTGGCTTTGAGGTGTGACGCCACGAGAAGCGCGACAGTTCAGTCTAAAGAACATGGCGGCTTCAGCCGATGAAACTAGCGTTAGCGTGGCTATCGAGCAAGTTTTATCGGAGTATTTCTTCACTGAAAGAAGAGCAAAACACTGCTCTGGAGGCTTTTCTCAGAGGAAAAGATGTTTTTGCTCTTCTCCCGACTGGTTTCGGCAAGAGTTTGATCTATCAATTGGCTCCTCTTTGTCGTCGCTCTGTTAGTACATCATATGCTTCATTGATCTGATTGGTTTATTTGTCCCGTCTATCACCAGCATAGGCCAATCAGCTAACCAGTATTTTCGCCCCTTCCCAAAATTACTTCTACGGAAGGTTTCCAGATGGATATGTGGAGCAAATCCATCTGGTGGAATCAGGTTATTGAATTATTACTATCCAGCTGAAATCCATACTTAACTTCCAATTCACTCTAACCAAAGGGTTAGTATTACCTTTGGTGACCCAGCTTCAAGTTGGCAAACTGTACAACTGAAGCTTAGGACAAGGTAAAAAGAGTTTGACCTCTTACTGCACAAACCTTTAAACCTTTGTTACTATTTAAATGTACATGGACAGTAGAAATTTATAATTATAATAATTAAACTTTATTGATCTCACATTGGAGTAATTTACCTCTGCATTCAACCCATTTACTTGGGGAGGAGTGGGCTGTCATCGTGGGGCACCCAGGGAGCATTCGGGGCTAAGGGTCTTGCTCTGAGACACAGAGTGGCAGTCTGTGGGAGTGAGTTTCAAACTCACAATCTAAGGATTCCAATGAATGAATGAATTAAAAGCAATGACCTTTACGTTGCAGCTGAGTTAAAGGACAAATAAAGCACAGTATGTAGTAATTTATTAAACAAAAATTAAGTTAAAGTTAACATAACATCCTTTTAACTCCCTACTTTCACATCTAATTTCCATTGGGATACATTTTTTCAATTTAATTCATATTTGAATTGAACGGGATTGAATTTAAATGATTAAGTTGTGGGCAATCTAAAGTGGAACTCATGTGCCTTTGTCTAAATTCCTCATTAATGTAGCTCAACTTGCATCTCTTCTTCTCTGAATATAATTATATCCAGGTGCACCTGACACTATGTTTCAACAAAGCTATGTAGAGAAAAATCTCATTTTAAAATCAAAAACTATCACCTATACCACAGCAGTGGTTTGCATGGTAATGCTATGAAGTAAAGATGTTAGAAGAGGTAAGAAAGGAGGAGGACATTAACAAGAACTGAAAAAAAATTGACAACATAGGAACAAATGTATAGGTCAGTGATAATTTCAATACCTTCTGAAACATAGATCCTAAAACTTAGACAAACTTTACCGTCATTTTGAATACACCGTGTATTTGAAATGAAATTACATTGCTTACAGCTTTCAACAGTGAAATGAACATTACCATTAGAAATTGCAGCACTCATCAGAATGTAAACAGTGTAGGAGAAAAAGGAAAACCAGTTGAAAAGGGAATTAATATAAAAGGTTAAGTGCAGTGCAAAATGAATATGGTGCAAAATGCAGTAGAACTTTGAGTCGTGTCCTATTTAAAATGATTATAAAAGCTTTAGCCACATTGGTAGAGCAAAAATACCAACATGGCTAAAACTTTTATACACAACTGTTATAACACGAAATAACTATGAAGCTTGCTGTTGTAGATACTACTCTATTTGAATTAGACCTATCGGACTGAGAATCTTTTCAAATATAGCCAAACTGGGCTTTTTCTGGACTTAACCTGAGAGCAACTTTTTAGAGGGGGTTGCTTTAAAGGCAGTTGATGAACTCCAAACCACCAGAAAGACCATGACATTTTTTTGCAAGTCTCCAGGAAATACTGTGAGATTATAATTCAAAAGACCTAATAGGGAAGACTGCAAGCGTTTCAAAATATGACCAAAACTACATTTAAAGACTAAATTTGAACTCTTTTGCTCTCAAAAGCATTGCAAAAAACTTTGAAAATATTTGATTTGGCCAACTGTTTCAAATGTTATCATCCAACTAAATGGCTGTTTTTAGAGGTTATCTGTCCCATGGAATGGCTCCAGATTGTGCCTCCTACCTCCTAGTAGGCTCAGTAGGTTGTTATCACCAAATGAATCCTAACCCTAACTCTAGGGTAATTCCATTATTTCGCTTGGAATTAATCTAGGCTGCTCAGTGGCGCAGTGGGTAGCACTGCTGCCTTGCAGCAAGAAGCTTCTGGGTTTGACTCCTGGCCCAGCGTCTTTCTGCATGGAGTTTGCATGTTCTCCCTGAGCATGCGTGGGTTCTCTCCGGGTACTCCAGCTTCCTCCCACAGTCCAAAAACATGACTGTTAAGTTAATTGGCTTCTCTAATTTGTTCTTAGGTGTGAGTGTGTGCATGAATGGTTGTGTGTCTCTGTGTTGCCCTGCGATGGACTGGCAACTTGTCCAGGGTGTACCCTGGACAAGTTGCCCATTGACTGCTGGAGATAGGCACCAGCACCCCTCGCGACCCCACAAGCGTGTAAGAAAATGGATGGATGGAATTAATCCATTAATGTGTAATCTGAACATGATTTTAGTAGTTTTTCATTAGATGTAAAATAAAAATAAAAAATACCTCACACTGTTTTTTTGATTCCCATCCCTACTAAGTACAGTCCACGCCAGATTCACAGACCAGGAGATCAGAGAGCCGAAGACGTATCCAAGAGAGAATCCAAGCTGAGGTCAATAACAGTCCAAGTTCAGTAACCAGCAGAATCCAGGAAGACAAAAAGGAAAAAACTTAAAAATCCTGAGGCAGAAAACAGGTCAGAATAAAAAAAGTCAAAACACTCACTTGAACACTAGAGTTACTCTCACCAAAACAGCTAGAATAATCTGATGGCAGGCAAGTAATCAGCATAAATAGCTGCAGGAACCAGATGGAACAGATCAGTGATAATCAGCCACCGGGCCAAT
>NW_015150456.1:3181098-3184036 GCF_000732505.1 Cyprinodon variegatus | reverse complement strand
TGTAACGACCTAAATGTTTTGGATCAATAGGTACAGGATGAGGCTTGCTACCTCATGGAACTTGCTGAACAAAATAGAGGGATGCAGGGTGGGATGCAGAACTTTTTATTCATTTATTCCACTGTAAAGCACCAGGCTGATAGTATAAAAAGTGCTCTATAAACAACTTTTGATTCATTCACAGATTTTTTTTTTTTTATGCCCTATTATATAAAGTCTAGAACTAGAAGAGGGTGTACTTTCTTCTCACAGTGACTGTAGCGCTGACTTTAAAACCATGAAATCCTATCAGTACTGACAAAACTCTGCTTACTCCATTTTTTCTGAGAGCACATTAAACACATTTTCTCAAGGCTGATGATCCTAATTGGAACAGCCACTGTTCTGATCCACTTTTAACAAATAATTAGGTCATTAACAAAACATGAGCACAAAGATTGTTCAGTTTTCATCATAGAACACTCTGTAAGAAACCTGAGCTCATAGAAAAGAAGTTAGACAGCAAAGAGTCATACTGGTTTGAGTCTGACCTCAGAGTAGAAAAAAAAAATCTTATTAACGTATAACTGCTGAAAGAGAAAATAATAGTATAACCTATTATTTAATTTATCTGTTTATGGGGATTCATTTCAATGAGGTGCTGTTTGAACCACAAAAGCCCTCAACACATTTTCTCTTTAGAGTGGAACCAATGTGATTTAAACTGAATAAAAAAGTATATCCAGTGCTTGAAATCACTGCTATAACATGTGACTCATATCCTAAACAGATTAAAAGTTAAGTTGGTTCCAAACATCATGTGAGCAAAATCTTAAAAAGAAAAAAGGTTAAATTAAGCAAACTGTCCACCGTCATTCTAACACTCTTCTCTGATCAAACTTGGGTCCAGCAAATGCTGAGGTGAAACATATCTCAGGCCAGCAGCCTTGGTTGTAATTAAACACCTCAATGAGCAGATTACGAGTTTCCCCATTTGGAAATTTCATTACCATTTCCATAATTGGATTTCAAATTTAATTAGAATTCTTGGGCCAAACAACATGTGATTCGGCAGGAAATTTAATCAGAGGTCCCAAACTGGTTTGACCCACCTTACTTTTCAACACCTTCTTAGAGCGAAATGTTACAATTTATATCCAAGTTAAAAAATAAATGCATCTAAGTGATAAAATATAGCAGTAAAGTGCTTTTATACAGTGTAATGTTTTAAATATCCACTCATTTCCACCTCTTTGGTAATTTGGCTTACTTATTTCAGATACATATAAATGGGTGTCACCCGAAACCCTCTACATTTAATCTGTTTTTTAAACATGAATTACATTTTCTTTTAAATCTAAGAATATAATCCAAACAATACTTAACGCACAGTTGTGGCACTGTCATGATACGTTTTTTTGTCTGTCCTTGGATTGATTGTTCAATCACCTCAGTCCCATGCAAAGATTTTATTGGCTGACTTTTCTTCTTTTAACCAAATCCAATTATACATTTTATTCAAATGTCTGCAATCTTTCTTATCAATGCTACTTTCCCAGAACTCCCTTAAAAAATATATTTTTAAATCTCAATCTGACGTGCCTGGTTAAATCAAGGTTGATAAAAAAAAATAAAAAAAAAACGCAACCGTGCTTTGATTAGTGCTTTTAGATTTACTTAAAAAGAAATAGGAGGTTTCAGGTTTATGCAAATACAGACATGCCCCTAGATGGTTAAAAAAAATGTCTAGGGAACTTGTTTCTTTATGATGAAGACCCTGGTCCCGCCTTGTGGGTATACTGCCAGGTTGAGTATGTAGAATCTTACAAGTATCACGTAAAAAAATCACATCTTTTCTCATCTAAAGGGACATTGTATAACTGATTTAAATCTTTTGGTACCTAAAATTAAGTGTTGCTTTCATAAATACATACTCTGCCAAAGTTTTAAACTAATCGCAACAGAATTGAAAGTGTTAACAAAGCTTAGAATGAGTTGTTTATAAACCATGGTGACAGTGCACAGGGAGGAAGCTTTGTTATGTTGTCATCTTTGCAAACGTTAAGGGTAAATGGCATGTACTTATATAGTACACACTACATTCATTCACACACACAGATGGTGGCAAGCTACATTGTAGCCACAGCTGCCCTGGGGCTCACTGACAGAAGCGAGGCTGCTGTACACTGGGGTCATTGGGCCCTCTGAAGTGTCTTGCCCAATGAAAGTCCAAGCCAGGGCTTGAACCATCAACCCTTCGATTTAAGGGCAAACTCCAACATCCAACGCCACTGTCGCTGGAGCATAAAAACATATTTTGTATTGAAATGGAGGACCATCCAAACTCTTTGACCAACAAGAGGGAAAAGAAAGTAGAGATACACCTATCTGATACCCGGATCGGATATCGGCTCCGATAGTAATCAGCAGGATCGGGTATCGGCTGAACGATTCCAATCCAGCGTTCAGATCCAGCTATTTCCATTTTCACTGATATCTTACACAGCAATACAGTTACAGGGATCTAGTGACTTCAATTTTGTGATTCAAGCACTGATTACGTCATTGAGCTGATCACACACAGCAGCTGGGTAGAATTTATATCGGTGTAAACTTTTAAAAATAATATTACTGTCAAGCACGGTTAATTATTTAACATTTCATTTATTAGTATCTGATCGGTATCCGATATCGGCCATTATGGTCAGCACCAATATGCTTGGATTTGAAAAAATTGATTACTTGATCTCTAGGAGGAAGAAACAAAGAAGAGAGAAAGAATTAATAACTATGAAAAAATAAAGGTCTGCATTACTGTCGCTTTTACAAGATGGACACAATCCATGAGGGGCATTTAGAAGGTTGCAAAAGTTTCAGGCTTTCTCCTGGAAACTAAACTAAAGTTTATTTTGGTGACGACTGGTTTGTTATGCAGCTAGGGACGGCTAGTTCATTTTTT
>NW_015150456.1:3176191-3180549 GCF_000732505.1 Cyprinodon variegatus | reverse complement strand
ACTCTCCATCTCTCTGTGTGTGCTGTACGTTAACACCCGCCAGCAGAAACACCCACCTACCCAACTGACAGACGTGATCTCACTATACATCAGCCAATCTCATCCTGCCCTCTCTCATGACAAGGCGCGCACGAGTCCTATCATGAAAAAAAGGTTAATTGTGCGACCTGAGTAACGTGCAGTAACGGGGTGTCGGCAATGGTAACTGCGTTATAGTTACAGTCATTAGTTAGATTACTCGTTACTCGTTACTAAAAAAGATAACGGCATTAGTAACGCTGTGGGCTGCCAGACAATGGCCAATGGGTCAAAATGCAGAAAATGAATTTCCCAATTGTGGGACAATAAAGGGTTTTTACATAGAAGCAAAATACGGGCAGTTACCAGTGTGGTCACCACAGTGTGCCTTTAATTAGCAACAAACTGGCCCTTAGATAAAGTTTTCCTTCAGTATGACAGACGCATTTCTAGTTAAATACACTTCCACAGGAAGGGCATTATGTAAAGCATTCCTTTTAATTCCAAAGGCGCCAAGGTTAACTATGGAGTTAACCCACTATTAAAAGTGAGCATCACATGTTGCTGCCACGAAACATCCAAGTCAATAAATCAAATAAAGCAGCTTGGAGACAAGAAGTCTTCCGCCGTCCCCACAGTGAACCTGGAAACAGTTTAGATGTAACTAAAACATGATCTGTTGGTCCCAGCCATATCAAAGACTCTGCAATCACCTGAGAGACGAAGGATAACACACGATGACAGACACAGAGTTTAGTTCTGGCACCCAGCTGAGACTTTCAGGAGACTTAGAAGCCACAGAGCAGCAGGTCCAAACTCGACCCCCACCACAGCCCGAGGCAACGCCGCTTTTAGGATGTTTGTCTCAAAGACGGAGCTGCTCGGGTTGCACATTCCAGCATATGTGTGTAACCTGTCCACCAAACCAGAAAGCAAGACATTAGTCAGGTTGGCTGTCGTTTTGATTATCAATGTGGTTAAAACTTCAATCCATCAAACTATGAACTCAAACAAATCAGAACTCTGATTACAGCCATGTTTGACTGTGGTGGTTTCTGGCTAGCTTACAGCTGTCATTAGTCTTGTCTCGTTAAGATGAACAACAGTGACTCTTTGGCCTAAGGTTGTGAAAAAAGTCTGCTAATGAAGATTCAGAGGTCTGCATATATCTGCTTACTCAAACACAGCAAAAAACCTGACAAAGGTCATTGCAGAGAGATTCTCTAGACCCCTGGAGAAAAACTTCTCTCCAATGCAGCACATCTACTTTACAAGGCAAGGCTGTCAGAGAGTTCGGTCGCCTCCGGCTAACTCTGAATTACTTTCAAGTGACTTTGTTTCATCTGTGATATCACCTAAGTCTAAACTTGTCTGGAAATCTGCTCAGAGACGGAAGGGAACAGAGGAAAATATTGATTCGCCTGCTGCTAATAAAAGGCTTCAGGCTGAATGGTAAGTACTCAGGGACAAACATCAGATCATTGTGAATGAATGAGAACCCATCAGACCATCTCAATCTGATTTCATGAAATTAAGCTCACTGCAGGAAAGTGAAGAGAGGAAAAACTGCCAACGGAGCTTTGATAAGACCAATTTTACAAAACATGCAAAAGCAATTTACAATTAAAAACAGAAATAAACCAATTTATTTGTATTTACCCTACAGCTGTTTGACCCCCTTTTGAGTCATAAAACAAAGAAAAAAACCCTTTTAGCTGAAACCAAATATTGAGATTTATCATAGTACAAAATAAAAATGCATGCGTCTGTGTCTGTACTAAAGGAGTTTGAGCTTTCAGGCAGAGCAGAGATTTCTAAAAATAAAAAATAACACTTGGCTTATAAGCGTGAAATGTCTCTCACATGGTCTGTCTGAATGGCTGTTTGTTGTAATGAATAAAGTGAACCGCACTTCCTCTTTGAGGCGTCATCAATTATAGTACAGGGAATAAAAATGGGACCAAAAATACAACCAATGCACACTTATGGATGATACAGTCATGAAAGAAAAACAAATTTTTTTTTGTAATTCGTAATTTGTGATAAAACCAAAGCTCGTCAGCTGTTCAGCCATTTCCTTGACTGTAAATACAATTAAAAAAAACTTTTATTGGGTTTCATGTTGATCTGCTGCCACCAAACAACATGCTGAGTCCCTTTTAACAGTGTAGTATGGGTAACCTGACTCCGCCAGATGGATTTGCTCCGCATATCCATCTGGAAACCTTCCGTTGAAGTAATTTTGGGAAGGGGCGAAAATACTGGTTAGCTGATTGGCCGATGTTGGTGATAGACGGGCCAAATAAACCAATCAGATCAACGAAGCATATGACGTGCTAACAGAGCGACGACGAAAACACAACCACAAGCCAGGCACAAGCCAATTGATAGATCAAACTCTTGCCGAAACCAGTCGGGAGAAGAGCAAAAACATCTTTTCCTCTGAGAAAAGCCTCCAGAGCAGTGTTTTGCTCTTCTTTGAGTGAAGAAATACTCTGTAATTCCGATAAAACTTGCTTGATAGCCACGCTAACGCTAGTTTCATCGGCTGAAGCCGCCATGTTCTTTAGACTGAACTGTCGCGCTTCTCGTTGCGTCACACCTCAACCCGCCTCAAAGCCAACGCTGATTGGACGTTCGTTTGGTGAAAGGCTCCAAATTTTCTTTAACGGAGAGTAGCCAGACTGATCTGCGAGTGAAGCCTTGAAAGCTCGCGAGATCGGGATGGTCTCACGAGGCTATAGTATGGGTGCCTACTCTGAAATATTATAGCTTTTACAAATATTCAAAGCAGTGGCTGATTTTTTAGTGACAGGAATTTTTGCCCTTTTCAAATAGTTTGTGTCGTGAAGTACCAACACTTAATGATGGGGATAGGAGATAAGGATTTTAGGACAATTAGTAAAGTGTCCTGGATGCTAACTGTATGGTTCTGTAAAACAACCTGTAAACAAAGAGCATAGTTTTGTTCAGTTTCTAGAATTTACCTTTTTTGCTGAATTAGGATGGAAGTGGTGACTCGTTGCTCACTAAGCCATTGACCCACATCGCATTCGTGAGGCATCAGCTTTAAAATTAGCTATTTAGCCGTTTCCTGCTTTACAGCCTAATGAGCTTTGCCTCTGGAATATCAAATCGATACTGAAAGGCACAATCAGGTGGAGTGAAATAATTTAAGTTTCAATGCCTCCTCTATTGTAACTGTGTAACTTGACAGCAATTGTATTATTTTTCATTAGATATAACTTCGATTGAAATGGAAATCCAGATGTCTCAGGCATACTAAAGCGAAAATCATTTCCTAATTTATAAAACCTCCTGCATCCTTAATAAAGACCTTAATACAGTTTAAAACAATCAGCAAGTTAATATATGTTCTAGAACCTCAATGCACTCACAGCATGTTGGCTGAAGGAGGTTATTTTCAGGAGGTCATCATCCCATTGCTAAACTATTAATCAAACCACCAAAATTGCTGTATACTCTCATCAAAGAGCTGCAACAATTAACATATGAATTGTTAAAAAAAAAACAAGCAAAAACTACTTTACTTCTGCAATGCAAAATTAATGTTTGTATAATAGTAACAACTTAAGACAAAAAAACACAGATTAGCATAGATTAGGTTCTGTTTTGGTTCCGTTGAAATACCACTTTATAGGATGCTTAGCGTACAGTAGGGGCCTCATGACTGTTGCCCATACTCCTTTGTGTGAGAACATGTATAGTTAAAATAACAGAAATTATTTTGTGACTTGTATTCTGTCTGAAACAAGCTGATGTACCCACCTTCATGTATTTTGGGCCTCATAACGGAGAGCTTCAGCTGTTTGCTCCATTTGTATAACTTTTTTTTTTTGTTCTTTTCTGAAAGGTTGTAGTCCTAATTTGACCAGCATCATCCATGCATGTTCATCACTTATTGAAGAAGGTTGTCCCATTTTAGCACAGCAGCGCAGAGCCCCTTTCCTAAACAAAGTAGTGTTCTTACTGTTGACACTGCTACAAGTGAAGGGATAGGAGTTGGGGTCACAATTTAAAACTTTTGCAAAGCAACCAAATTCTTCCTGGTGAGTTAACGAAAGTGAAATGTGAAGCAGGGTCCTCAGCCTGCATAAAACATCTTCTTGTTTTACTAAAATTATGAATTCTGACATATAATCTATTGTTTACCTTCCTTAGGTTTTCATGCTGTCATTTTAAAAGAAACTTAAATATCTTAAATGTGTGCACTTAATTTCTCTGTAACTCAAATGTTGATACAAAGCTTTTAATAAAGATAAGACTATTTGTATCGAAGTTTGTATGAAATCAGGTGAGGAAGATGAATTAGCAACTAT
>NW_015150456.1:3173965-3174953 GCF_000732505.1 Cyprinodon variegatus | reverse complement strand
CACATATTTGTTTAACAGAATTGGGAATGCAGCGTCGAAGCTTAATGGAGATAAATGGGTGTTGAGGCCAGCGAGGCTTTTAGTGACTGGCTCCTGTTTGAAACGGAGATCATGAAGGGACTGTGGTCAACCTCAAATAAATGCTCCACACTAGCTGACCACAATCAGCGTAGGTTCTGATCAGACCTGCAGTAAGAGTGTGGTTGGGTTTTGGGTCATTTGAAACACATTCAGATAGAAATAGAACAAAAAAGAGGTCATAGGAAACATAGACATGTTAAAATGCTTTTTAAAGAGTGAAACAAAGGATACATTTTTTTTTATGTAAAACATGCTGTATTCTTAAATAAACACTTTGGTGCATTTAGAATTGATACATGGAAAAACCCAGCACTGATTTACAAACTGCACCAAGGAAAATGTAAACAATCTTTGAGTGCAGCTTGCAGCATGATGGAAAGTGTGTTTGCTGTATTTCATCCTTTGCCAATGAAATACAGCCATGCTAGTGCTAATTTTTGCACCCTAACACTATTGGAGAGGTTGACAAAAAGGACTTCCATTTGCATATTTGGTTCATTTTTTTGCATCTCTGTGCCTGCCATTCTGGCATGTTTAGATCTATAGCCTTGCAGGTTTGTATTCCAGGGTCTGGTGCAGCTGGAACATCAGGAATATTCTCATGGTATTTAGCATCATTTGAGTTGCTGGTGTTGCCAGGATGGTAGCACCAGTATGAAGCTAAATCGTTTTTCTTTTGAACAATAAACAATGAACCTGTATGGCCCCAATTTAGCTTCATACACCAAAAAAATGTGTGGCAATGATATGAAGTTTTACTCTATTTACTCATGCCTTGGTACAAAACACCTGGTGAGAATACTTCAAATATTGCATTTCCAGGGTTTGTTTGACTCTAAATTCAGAATTCAATAATTACTCAAGAAAATTCTCAGCACAATGTCTAATCTTTACACAGTCTAATTTT
>NW_015150456.1:3168645-3172779 GCF_000732505.1 Cyprinodon variegatus | reverse complement strand
GCTCCGCTGCGCTCCAGACCGCCTGCACAAAGCAAAGTATACAGCCTCTGCTGCGGCTCCCGAAATCCGCTCCGCTCCGCTGCGCTCCAGACCGCCTGCACAAAGCAAAGTATACAGCCTCTGCTGCGGCTCCCGTCCGCTCCGCTCCGCTGCGCTCCAGACCGCCTGCACAAAGCAAAGTATACAGCCTCTGCTGTGGCTCCCGTCCGCTCCGCTCTGAGTTCCTTGGAGATCGTAGAGGGCATGCGCGAGATGATTAAATTCAAAGCAGCAAAACATGCGGAAATGATCCAGGGTTTCCGCGGATCATTAAAAATAATTACAATTCATTAGTTTTTATGGGATTTTTTCATTAATTTTCATGGGATTTCGGTGTAACAATCGACATATACCGAACCGAACCGTGACTACGAAACCGTGAACCGAACCAAACCGTGGATTTTGTGAACCGCTCCACCCCTAATATATATATATATATATATATATATATATATATATATATATATATATATATAGTGCTAAAGCCTTTCGCCCAATAACTGTTTGATACTTTTGCTGTATGTGTCAGAAGATCAGAACTTGTAATGATCAGTACAGATGGCCCCAGAATTTAAACCAGACAACCAGTGTGAAAGCTTAACCCAGTTTATTAACGTCAGACTGCTGCAGGTGGTTTCAGCACTTAGGGCAGGAACCTCTGGAAAAGGAGACATAAGACTAGTGACTAAGTTAGTCTTACAATGTGCATGAATCACAAATGTATTGGTCACTAACCTTCCCTTAGTCCTCAGTCAGGGAAGAACAACAAGGTTAGGTTTTAGCCAGTGGACAGTAGGGATGATGTTACTGTCCCTGGTCATTAATTCTCACAGAATAATTCTGACTGAGTTACAATGAGCCGTGGTCAGGCAGAGGGTCAGAACCATGAGGACAATATTAGGCAGAGGGAACAGGAGGACAAACCAGAATCTATTCAGGGACGAAGTTCAGAGTCAGAGCCAAGTGATCAGAAGTACAATGAAGCACCAGAGGTAAATCCAGGACAAGGTGAGAAACATTTTCAGGTTAGGCAACGGGCAAGCAGACAGACAGATCAGGGTCAGAACGGACAGACAGACAGGCAGGTCAGACAGGTATCAGGCAGGCTCAGAAACAGGTCAGGCAAACAGGCAGAAATCTGAATGCTGGAATAGATCTCACCAATGGCTCGAAATAATCAGGCAATGATGTTTGGACTGAAAGATGGTTATATACTGACAGGTGCAGGTGGATACGATGAGTAGTAATGAGAAGGGGGTGGAGCTGAGCAGGTGCGTCTTGTGAGGAATCAGGCCAGCATTAGTGCTGACATCATGACAGAACTATTTGTCACGATGAAATACATTAAGACATACAAAAAATGGCTTTTCAAAACCGTTTGTAAATAAATCACTATTTTATTAGATAACATTAATCTTTGCTCAGTTTTTTCTGTAGGCAGCACAGCACGGTAGGGGACACCGACTTAATCTTTGAAAGGTCATAGCTGAAGATGTTTTGTAGAGTTCAGTTATGCTACATTGATGATGTTTCACCAATTAAGCATGTGATGGGACTAGTCTTATGAAACACTTTCTATATTATACCCTGGAGTATTGCAGCTGGTTTTACTGGTAGTTACTGAGTTCATAAACAAACACATCTGACAAAACTGCATTCAGTTACCGTAAGTCTGCTCTTTCAGAAAAATTATGCCCCCTACCTCTGTTTTAGGGGGCATGTATATTAACTGGGGCAGTTAGTAATTTTGAAGGATCTGATTTGCTGGATTTTCAGCTCGTATCCGGTGGAAGCCAGCAAATGACTTGTTGTTTCGAAATAATTTTCTGAGATAAGTTGTTGATATCACTACATACTGTAATTTAAACCCATGCACGGTCTATAGTTCTGGCATACATTGTGGAGTAGCTAGAGTACTATCTGATGTACTGCTTCATCCTTCCGGCCAGCGGCAGCTTCTCTCCTGCCTTCAAAGGTCTGTTTGTCCGACAGGATACTCAGATCTACTGCTGTGTTCTACTGATCTCTTCATGAGCTAGCAATGACAACCTGCTGGCTCTTCCCTGCTCTAATGCTCTCTCATTCTAGCGAAATTTTCCGATCCCACTTGATCTACCACTATGGTTACTCAGCCACCCCTTGTTATGTTCATTAGCCCTACAAGCAAAGAGGAATTGGGACATCACAACCCTCACAGGAATGGGAACAATTTAGCGGTATGGCTCAGAACAACAGGACCCTGTAGTCGAGACAGACAGACAATTAGCTTTCTCAAAACTTTTATTACAAACAGAAGTGCAAGGAACAGCATTGGCGCCTTAGGCACCTCTGCAAGGGGAGAGTACAGGTTAGTGACTATGTCTATCTGGTGGAGGATGATAATGAACATGTGAGTAACTAACCTGGTCTTAACTATCCTAGTTCAGTCTGAGCCCGAGGATGAGGTTGGTTACAGCTTGGCAGCTGCCAACAACATGCAGTGGGCGCTACCCAGGGAGTACCAGGCACTGATGTCTTGGAGGTCAGAGGACAGTCAGGAGATCAGAGCTGAGCAGACGAAGGAAGGCAGGATAGTCCAGAGGGATAAGCGAAAAAGCTGTTGTCAAAGACATTCTCAGTAGCCATAGTCAGGAGATAAGAGGTCCGAAGAGGTACAGAAAGGAAATTCAGAACGGAGTGGGGAAGCAGTTCCCGGTTTGGTAAACAGAAAGGCAAAAATCCGACAGGAGTCCAAAGACAGATCAGAAAAAAAGGTCAGAACCTGGACAGGCAGGCTCAGAGGTATAGAGTCAGGTGCAATCAGAAAGCACAGGTACCCTAGAGAACTCTCACCACAGGCTCGAATAATCTGGCACTGATAACTGGTCTGAAGGCTGGTTAAAGAGAGACTGAAGCGGGTAGATCAGATGAACGGTAATGAGAACTGGGCAGAGAAAGCAGGTGAGTGAAATGAGTAATCAGACCAGAAATCAGCACCAAGTTCATGACAGAAAAGTAGAGATTAATAGTAAGGGATTATTTTGTGTTGGGATTGTCCCTAAACAGATAATGTGCCTTTAGATAGTGTTTTAGTTATTGTTCCATCATTACTATAACAAGCTAGCAATAATTAGGAGGATAAAAAAAAAATACTTTGGCATAATTGAGAATTTGAATGTAAGACTGTCAAATTAAAAGCTGTCCTGTCCAATCATGAATACTCTAAAGCTTTGATTTTCTTCTAATGAGTAACATCTTAGTTGCTGCTGTTAATGTTGCTTGTTTTACAAAACTCTCTAGTAAAACTGACTAATAATACAGATATGGTCACAGTTATCCATCGTCATTACAATCACACAAAAAATCATTTGTGGGAACTTTGTAACTATTCTGTAATAAAAAAAATAATGTCATGCTTTTAACTCTATCTCATTAAAGTGCAAACTAGATCAAAATAAATACAACAAAATGATAGAACCTTTTTAATGAATGCAAATCAAAGCGAAACATGACAGCTTCTCATTACAATGTGAAGTTAGCCAAGAAGAACATGTTTCTTTTATGCAGTTTTTCTCTAAAACCCCTAATGGCTTTCCGTTTCTAAATAATCAGGAAGAATTATTTTCCACAGAAAAATGTTCCATTAAAAGGTTGTTTTAATGGTTAGAGCAAGGTTATAATGAGGACTGGCAGAGAAAGTTTTCAAGGATTAATGAATTTATTTGACAAGATAAGAATTAAATACACTGAATGATTTATGTGGCTTAGCGGGTTTTTTTAGTAACTTGTTTATATCTACTTTTATTTTAATTAATTGGCTGTATTTTAAGTATGTATGGCGCTTTTGTCCTTTGAAGTTGTGAATGATTTTTCCCTCTATACTACATCTATATTTACTAGATCTGCGTTCATGGCAGATCTGGTAAAATCTGTTCTGGTTGTTTTATGTTTTGGAACAGAACCTGTCTTAAATTATAATCCCTACTTTTCCATCTGGATTGAGACCAACAGTTAATGTAAGCATATTTTATCATTAAAAAACAGCTTGGATAGAAATTATGAATCACTGTTTATTCAACAGTGTCCAATTTTTAACCATTCACTTCACTTGATAAT
>NW_015150456.1:3158258-3168366 GCF_000732505.1 Cyprinodon variegatus | reverse complement strand
TTAACGGAGAGTCTCAACACTGATCTGCGAGTGAAACCTTGAAAGCTCGCGAGATCAGGATGGTCTCACGAGGCTACATTAACATTGGCACACAAAAAAAAAAATGGCTGCATGATACTGCCATCACCATGCTTCGTTGCTTGTACCATCTCACAATAGCATCCCATTGACTCTTCCAAACATGCTTTTTGTTTATGGCCAAACAAAGATTATGCTAAACTCCTTTCAGCCAGTTGCTCTTACCTGAGCTTTTTCCAACCTGCAATCGTTCTGTTTCCAAGCTAGTTGCCAGGTCAGGCATGCACACTTGCCTGTTTAGAAAGAGAGCACCAACCTTTGCATGGCTTCTAAGCTATTTTTCCTCTAAGTAAAAACTTACACTCAAAACTTGAGCTTTGTTTTTGGTTCATTCTTGCTCAGATTGAATATGAAGGAGCTGCTACAGTCTGAAAACGGCTAGATATGCACCAGATGAATTCAACCTGCTATTCCCATTGGTGGAAAATCATTTCTTATTTTAACTTGCATTGTAACTAGAAGTAAATATTTATGTATTTTTGACCCACTTAACAATTATTCATATCAATATGTTTTTTTTTTACAGTAAAGTTAATGCCATTATTCTGCTGATGTATGGTTTCTGAAAAATGTATTATTTTGAAATTTAGGTTCACCATGTGGGAAGGTGCAGATTCATTCCATCTTTTTTGGTTGAAATTCATGAAAAGGTGTTGATGTTAAACTGATTTTATTGTGGACAGTGACTGAAGGTGTGTTTCAGTTTCGGGTTATTGCTCAGCTTCTGTAGGTCTTCTGGAAGATTCTATTCAATTTTAAAGGGAAATTTGGGGGATCTTGAAATCTTAAGTTATTTGGAAGAGCTGCCTCAGGTTATCACTGACTCCCATATAGCTATTCAGCAGAGATTAGCAGTAAAATGAACATTGTTTGATGTGAAACTTCTTTAGCACATATAATTTACACATATATCAAAGTGGTAACAATATAAGAGTTTAATTTGTGATTCCTACGGCTCTTTGAAAGTAAATTTGTGCTTATTTTGTAAAAGCCAGGTAGTCTGTTCTCCACCATAGATAAAGTACACAGAACGTTCACACTCCTCCACAACTGAAACCATAAAATGCTGGGACAAATGATCACACAAAGAGACCAGGCTAGTTTGAGGTGAGAACACCAGAATGATGTAACGGATATTATGTATGCAGCTAACTCTAGATAGTAATAAGAGTGTGGAGATTTAAGGCAATTGCCTTTGCATTAGTGTGAAATATAAGCTAATCAGTGTTTTGGTGTGCAGGAAAACAGGCCACAAGATGAGATAAAGGCCTTACTTTTCTCTTGCGGTGATGCACGTTGGTGGCTTGCTAATGGTGGCTAATTTGCTAGTACAGCATAATTGAGTTCCGGAAGCAAACACTCCAGGGGAAATGTGAACACCAACAGAGATAGTGGTCGGATGAGTGAGACAGTGAGTGTAGTGTGTGTCTGTGTGTGCGTGCGTCAGGGTGGTTTACTCACAGTATGACTATAAATTACATTCTCTTCTACATTAATTTAGGTGAGGACCTCTGTATCTTCTGCTCATATTCAAACTGTTTCCCTGCCTGGGAAGGTTCTCAACATTAAATTTAATGATTACTATTGTTTGTCAGTATGCCTGCCTGCATATTTGTACAGTTTGTGAGAATGTACCTTCATTAATGAGAAACTGCAGGATGCAAAGACTTCCTTGCTACAGAAAAAGCTACTTGCATGTGCAGTTTCAATAAGAAAGCAAATATATTGCATCAACAAACAGATAATGGGTGTTTTTTTATTAACAATAATCAATATGAGTCAGAAAATGTCCTCTAAACAAACAAGTAGTCTTTGTTTCAGATCATTATTGCTGCTTCAGTTTGCTGATTTAGACGGCGATATAATGGAAATACTGAAATGCATATGTGTGGGCACAGTGGATGAATATGCAGCAGGTTGGCTACATCTGCTATTTTCTACAGCCAATATGAAATATGTGCAGTAATACATTTCCCTGCAGCATTACAGTAATTGCTTCAGCACAGTCTGACTCTGCAGGACAGTAGCAGGAAGACCTTTCCTTTCAGTATGTCTATATCTCTGCTAATCTCCACATTTCTTTAATACTGACTTGCATGACTCAGCACGTTAGAGTCAACAAAGTGCTGCAAACTATTTCTATCGGAACATGTCTATAGCCAAATCAAACTTCTTACCTAATGTTGTACAGAATTGACATTTTCCTTTTTCTTCTAGTGTCAACTTTGTATCTTTCTGCTGACTTATGGTTTACCTGCAGATCGTGCAATGAACCAAAGGGCAGTTTTTATGCATGATTTTTTTTCTTCTTCTTTGTCAGAAATCAAAGAAATTATAATATTGAGGTTATTATGAAATATGAAATTGTGCAAGTGACCAAAGTTCACATTATGCCAACATGTTGCATGTACTGATTCTGCTGTTGCCAGAGGTGTTGACAAAAAGAGATCAGTTCTGAAAGATGTTGTTTTTGCAGGGTCATAATGTGGATCTTTTTTCTTAGAAATAATTTCATTTGTGGTTTTGTGCAAAAAATAATAAGTCAAAAGGTGGAAAGTAACTGAATCCTTGGCCAGTTTACCATTTTTCAGTAAACTCACTTTCAGATCTGAGCAGCAGGAATGTAATATTTTTTTGGGTTGACTAATCTTAAATGGGGACCTACTATGAAAAATTCACTTTAACATGTTTTTGTACTTCTGTTTGGGTTTCTAATGCCGGGTCCATTCACCAAAAAAAGTATTTTGGCATCTAGTAGTTTTATGGCAATAATTAGATGTCTTGTTGGTTTCTGGAAAACAATCTATTTTAAAACATCCAGAATATGTTACAATTAGGGTTGGGCATCTTTTAAATTTGAATGATTCCAGTTTGGATTTCGGTTCGGATTTCTTGTTTGTTTGTGATTCCAGTTGTTATCGATTCACGATTCCAAGGAAGGATCATATGTCACGGTAGGGTGGAAGTTGGTTGAGGAACCAAATGAAGAGATGAGTAGGCAGACATGAGTCTTACTGATTTAATGAACGTGGGGATGGGGAAAACACACATGAGGAGCAAAGTAACGACGAGAAACCAGCACTGAGGAACTGCAAGGTAGGTGTATATATGGGAGACAGAACAAAGGCTGGGGTAATCAGCTAACAGGGAGCAGCTGTGGATACAGTAGAAGCAACTAGAAACTACTGGAAAGGAGACTGGCACAAGGGGGCAACAGAGAGCAACACAAAAACACAACATTGCTTAAACATAACTAGAAACCAACTACAGTGACACAAAACGGAAAAGAAATCAATGACCAAGAAAATAGAATGACATAAATAAATGAAAACTCAAAAAGAAGTTCAAAGTTTTCTGTTTTCTGTGAAAATGGGCACCATCCATAGTGCTTCCCAGAAAGAGGAAAGTAAAAATAACCAAAAAAGAAAAAATGAGACTAAAACAAGATATAGCTAGCTACAGCATCGCTTTTACCAGCATTAAATGATTAATAATTTTCCACTGGTCAGGGTAAGTTAAATCTGAATGAAGTGTATTTAGGAGTTATGTTAGAACTACTTTGTCCTACTGGCAGAGAGAGATAGTTTGTTAGCCAAGACTGGTTGAGCTCTGTTTCTGTTATTATTTACAGATATCATGCCAGGAGGCAACCACAGGCATTAGAATTAGTGCAGTTTAGTACTCAATACATGGATGATATATTTGTAAACTATTGGCCTCAGTAAAAAAACAGAATCACATGTCATTCAGTACCACTTCACCTGATGGCACACTGGAGGTTGTTGGCATTGTCACATTTATGTCACCGCGTTGTTTCAGTAGCGGTTATTACACGCTCAGCAGCGAGGCACCAGAGCATGCTTCTTAGTTATTTGTATTTCATGTCACCACTGGATGGGAGTGAATCTTACTCATTGGAGCTCTAAAGAAAAGGTAACTCATAAGTATCTTTCCACAGGAACACAGGACTGTGCACTGTCATAACTTCATTGGATCCTAACTGTTGTTTTACATTGTTTTACTTTAGTGTCCCTGGAAGACCAAACAGTAGTATGGGCTCCCAAATGTATTAAATTACTAGCATTATTCAGGTGACTACATCCTTCTTTGGGTAATTTACCAGCTGATTCATGGCCTACCAGCTTATTCAGAAAAATAGCATATCTACTGAGTTACAATCTCCTTAGGTTTGATTGAAAATATTGTAGATTTGGAACATATTGGTGAAGTCGTCTGAGCCATGTGTGTTTTTGTTGGGGTTCAGGGTATTTTTTTCTAGTCACATTGTAAAGTTTAAATTTAATTTGGTGTATGTATATATATATATATATATATATATATATATATATATATATATATATATATATATATATATATATATATATATATAATCCAATCATATAGACAAAGAGTCAATTACACAATTTGATCGACATTATCAAACCAAGAAGTCAATTTTTGTTTTTTTATGCTAATTGGTAAATATCTGGGAAAGCCAAAGAGCTTCAATCAAGTCACAGATAATTCACTCTTCCTGGATTAACAAGCAGCAACAGTGGATCGCTTGCACTTGTGTTGCTTATTATGAAATATTTACCAGAGAGAGTGCATTTAGTGACAGTGGGAATGCAAACTACACTTTAAAAGGAAGAAACCTAAAGCAGAGCCAGAACCTGGCCAATAGCTATGGCTAGGAGAGAGACTGTGCTGAGTGTATCGTCTACAGAGGGAGAACATAAGGTTATTAGCAGCTGTGGCTCAGCCAATAACTGCTGTTACAGCTAAACACAACATAAGACTAGATTAAACATCCATGAATAAAAAAAAAAAGCCCAGAAAAAAAATATATAAATTACGTTTTTTGTTAATGGATGATATATTTAAGAGAATCACCAGGAACACAAACATTTTACACACAAGCCTTCTGCAAATGTTATTAGGATAATTATTAAAGGTGGCAGATGTTTTATTTAAAGACATAATATATATATAAACATATATAACAGTATGGAGGGAACAGAAATAGTTTATAGGGATCAGGATTTCTTTTACCATTTCAGCTAAATATTCACATCTGTTCTTTAATTAATTTCTAACTTGGAACATTTTCAAAGACAGGTCTAATTTAAGTGCTAAATGTGTTTTAGCTTTCTGTTCAAAACAAGAAAGGATTTGTTACATTCATATATGTACAGATAAAAGCGTTACCAGGTGTTTGGACCTGTAAAAGGTAAAACAAGGCCTGGATATTTCTGTTTCCATGGGGATGTGGTATTTATATGTTTATGCATGGCCTGTTTGTAGCTCCCTGTATTTCACAGCATGTAACAGGCTGGGAAGGGCTCAGGTGTGAGCGTGTGGGCGTAATCAAACCTCCATTCCCTCTGCTGACAGCTCTTTTACTGTTTCTGTCTGAAGTCAGCGATTCACCAGGAGCCAATAAATTACTGTTGCCCAGCCGAAGGGTCGTCTGTGGAGAGTTTTAGCCCTTTGAGATAACCGCTAAAGCATCAGAGAGTGACTTTGAATTTTCAGAAACAGCATCGAGTTTCTTCCCCATTTTAAATTCCCATTTAATCTGATTATCATTTTACATTTTATTCCATGTCAGCAACAATATTTAGTTTGATCTTTCTTTGTTGAAAATTACTCTATATCATTTCTTCCACTATGTAAATTGGATCATTTTTCTTGTATCACATTAAAACAGAACAGCTCTAAAAAAAAAAGTGGAGCAGTAACCCTATATGCTAGGGAAAAACAAAAGTTTCAGCTCCAGAGGGATACATTCATGTCTGAAATTCTGCACAGCATGTTCCCAGTTCATCTAAATAAAACTAAATGAATTATTTAAATTTTTCTCCAAAGATATGAATAATTTGAGATGTTTTCAGGTGAATAAATTCTCACTGGCTTTGGCCGGTGATCTGAAAAGATAGTGTATCACTGTGTGCCTTACTATTTCCAGATTTTAGAGTTATCACCTATAACCTAACAGACCTTTACAATTTACATTAATACAACAAAATCACAGTATAAAGTGTGACTATTCAGAAAACTATGTTGGTCTAAATATGATTGAGTTGTGTTTTGTTTTCTTTTAAATCAGTTTAAATTCATATAAAATCCAACAGCATTATTGAATTAAGTAGTGCAAATTACACTTTTTTAACAAGATACATTTCTGTTCTTTGGAGTTCAAGAAAATTGCTGTAGAAGGGTTCTTGTTTGGTGAAAAGTTAATTCAGAATGAGCATCTTGCAGGGATGGTGAGTCAATATATTTTTTTGTAGGAGGGTCATGTGCATTCACACCAAATAAGATTTTTTCACCCTGAGCTAATGGTATGTTATACCTAGGGGGGCTCAGGAACGCTGTGAGGCAAAGGAGGCGATTCTAATGAGCAGTCTAATGAGCATGTTTTTGCCAATTACAGCAATGCAAAAGAGTTATCTCAACTTGCAAATGTCACAAAGTGGAATTCACATCATTGACAAATCTGAACTTTCGTGTATTTTAGCAATGCGGCAACAGGTCAGATACTAGATGTGACTGTAAAATGAAAGAGTAATAAGTGTTTTTTCAATGGAGATGGAAGGTAGTCCTAGAAGGACTAAATCATTCATAATTTGTCGCCGGCCAGCCACTGGCTCTCTATGCTCTGGTGCTCTGTCTGCCTGGCGGACTTCTCGGATCTAACAATGTGTTCTTCGATCCCTCTCTGTAGGCCTCCACCTGCAACCTCTCCCCAATCTGGTGCTCCTTCTGCCCTGTGGACTTCCCTGATCTACTATTGTCTTCCTATCTCAGCCCAAGCCAGCCAACACTGCTCCCCCATTTCGGTGGCCTCTTTGTCTGATAGACGGACCCATTCTGTTGCTTTGTACTACAATCTCCCTCTGTGGTTCCTTCTCTCCAGAAGCTGGCCACCTTGTCATAGCTGTGATGCACTCTCTGCAGAAGTTCTTGCTCTGAGCTCAGGAACGCTGTCTTGCCTTAGGTTAAGTAGACTGTAACTAGTGGGACCTTTCGCTTGGCAGGCAATGTGAACACAAAATTGGAGCTTATTAACAGCTGATCATTTTTTTTTTACATATTTCAGTGGATGTAAAAAGTGTCAAAGCTGGCTTTCAAGAACACATTTGTCTCATAATCTACATGAAAATCATGCATAGTCAGATTTTGTTGTGTACCATAAATACAACGCATATTCTATTCTATTCAATTTTAAAAAGCAGAAACCACACCTCTGGTTTAGTTTTTCCTTTTTTTAATTTTACACCTAATCTTAATTAAAAACACTTAATAAAGATTACAAGTCCATTGATCCATCGATCGATCTATCCGTCCATCCATCCATCTTCTTCCGCTTATCCGTGGTCGGGTCGGGTAGCAGCTTCAGTAGGCAAGCCAAGATGTCCCTCTACCCAGCCACTTGGGCTAGCTCCTCCGGGGGAATCCCAAGGCACTCCTAGGCCAGCCGAGAAATATAGTCCGTCCAGCTTGTCTTGGGCCTTCCCATGGGCCTCCTCCCGGTGGGACGTGCCTGGAACACCTCAACAGGGAGACGTCCAGGAGGCATCCCATCCAGATGCCCGAGCCACCTCAACTGGCTCCTGTCAATGTGGAGGAGCAGCGGCTCTACTCTGAGTCCTCCCCGGATGACTGAGCTCCTCACCCTATTTCTAAGGGAGAGCCCAGACAGACTATTGAGAAAACTCATTTTAGCCGCTTGTATCCGGGATCTTGTTCTTTCGGTCATTACCCAAAGCTCATGACCATAGATCAGGGAAGGAATGTAGATCGACCGGTAAATCAAGAGCTTTTTTTTTGGCTCAGCTCTCTCTTCACCACAACAGACTGATTCAGTGCACGCTTTACAGCAGATGCCGCACTAATCCGCCTATCGATCTCCCGCTCCATCTTCCCCTCATTCGTGAACAAGACCCCAAGATACATAAACTCCTCCACTAGGGGCAGTACATCCTCCCCAACCTGGAGAAGGTACTCTACCCTTTTCTGGCTCAAGACCATAGTCTTGGATTTGGAGGCACTGGTCCTCATCCACTTCACACTCTGCTGTGAACCGCTCCATTGAGAGCTATAGATCGCCCATTGAGGAAGCCAATAGAACCACATAATCTGCGAATAACAGGAATGCAATCCTAAGACCACCAAAACAGATCCCCTCAACACCTAAGCTGTGCCTAGAAATTCTGTCCATAAAAGTTATGAACAGAATCGGTGACAAAGGGCAACCTTGGCAGAGTCCAACCCTCACCAGAAACGAGTCTGACTTACTGCCGGCAATGCGGACCAGTCTCTGATTACAATTCCTAGAAGGATATTCTTACTTTTGTGCATTCCCATCTTTCTGTCAAACCCACACGGAAGGCAGGCGTGAGGCTACAAAGGATTAAGAGTATATCCTTTAACAAAAGTATCAGTCATGAGAGGAGTATAACTAACAATTCACAGCAGTATATAAACAACATGTGACAGTGGAGACAGTCAGCATTAACAGGAGAAAATATAGAACAAAAGCAATTTTTCCAGGAAGAGTTAGAGACAAGATTGAAACTGGTAACAATGTCTGCCAGATTACAACAGAATGAACTCCAGGAATTTCGCACAAGGACTGGCTGAGGAACAAGTCATTCCTATAAATTCAGAGATAAATGTTCATAAATGTTGAGATAAAATAATCTGATTCCAAGATTAGGAAGCAGGTCAACTTAATTTGACCAGGAGTTAAAGAGTGTAGATTCATATATATATATATATATGAATCTACATATATGAATCTAATATATATATATATATATTTATTTATATAAGTTATAGGCTAAGTATTTATATAAGTTGGCAGCTAAGCATTTCTTCACAACCATCCCTTGTAATACTGGCACATCTTTCCAGCTGAAAAACAAAAAACCTTCAAAATATTTGCCCCAAAAGTAGCTCTGCTAACACCCTCTTGCACCTTTTGCCATTTTCCCCTCAAACTTATCACCATTTTACACAACAATTTAAATAGCACTGCAAGTCTATTAAGGCTGCTCTCCTTATGAGTGAATCCATAATTGAACTATTACCATAAAAGGTGGATAAGCCAAGGTGTTTGCCTCCTAATGTGAATTTCAGGATATATTTAGTTACATAATTAGCTTTGAAGTCACACCACTTGGCAGCAACTTTTTTTTTAAACATGGATCCTGCATCAGCTTCTTCACACAATGAGACTATGTAATGATCATTATAAACAGAATATTTAAGCCTCTTGGGGTGTAGTTTATGAACAGTCTATAAAAAGCAAAGACCGCATAAACAGCATTAATAAAAACAACTTTAAGACCGATCCTGTGGAGCTTTATCTAGCATTTCCTGCTGAGTAAAAGCAAATGTAAATTTAATGATGAGGCACAGTGTTTTTGGTTACCATCCAATATATCAAAAGCCCTATAGCTGTTTAAAAAAAATGTTTTTATTGAGGATAGATGAATAATAGAATGTGAGCTGCTTTTACCAAATGTCCATCACCGGCCACTGAAACCAAACTGCTTTTGTGGAAAGAATTTAAAAGCTTGCATCAAACTTGTGGCTCTCCAAAGAGGATGACAACTGCAGCTTAGAAGACAAATTATATCACAATTATATATCCTTTTTTTTTTTAAATGTATTCAGTTATGAACAAATAAAACCATCAGGAACATTCTTTATAAAATCCACAAGTATGAAAACCTTTGTTCCTAATTTATCCATCCATCCACTTTCTACCACTCTTATTTCAAGTGGGGTCGCTTATGGATATAAAGTCCTCTTTACAACACAGCTGAAAATGAAATAAAGTCCAAATAACAAGTTTTGTATAAAAAATGCTCCTTATTTATTTTCCCAATCAGACACAACAGAAATAAATTCAGACACAAGCAATGTTCCGTAAATTTGCAACAGTATGATTTTTTTTTTTTGCAGCTGCTTTTTGTATCTCTGCTTCTGTCTCCTTGAACCCCAGTCGGCCTCAGCAGAT
>NW_015150456.1:3154437-3156346 GCF_000732505.1 Cyprinodon variegatus | reverse complement strand
TTGACCATGTCTACATGCCTAAATGCACTGAGTTGCCGCCATGTGATTGGCTGCTTAGAAATTAAGTGTTAACGAGCAGTTGGACAGGTGTATCTAATAAAGTGGCCGGTGAGTGTAAATCTATTACCAATCTACATGAGGCAGTTATTTTTGAAGGGCTGTGCATTTAAATCCATGATCCAATCATAAGCTCCAGACAGATAGGTGAAAACAGAGAGGGTGAAAGATAAGTGAGAGACAACTGTGTGGGACGGCAGAAAAAAGAGGAACAAAGGAAGATCAAACATGAAGTAAAATGATGGATTGAGGCTGTGACAGGGCTTTACTTTGCCCTCCGGTGAAGCATGGGAGAAGGCAAAGGCAGAAAATAAGCGAGTGTTCTTGTTTTGTGGTTTGTGACCTGGCATCACTGGCTGTAATGTTGGCTCCATCTCAGTGTGGAGAAGGACAGAAGCTGTAGGAAATGATCTGTGTGGGCTGGATTTGTTAAAAAAATTGAAAATGACAGACTTCTAACTTGATATATCAGTTTACATACCAGCATGTCTTATATTTCAAGGATCAGTCAAATGTTTCTATGGTGGATTGTCAGGGCCCATTTACCGGTAACTAACTGAACAATTATGGTGAACAGAAAAAAAAATTACACACCGACCCACCTTTGACGCGAGACGACTTTCAAATCAACATTTTTACCAAGTTTGCTGAGAACAAACAAACCTATGCACATCTCTTCCATCAAATATTGTCAGAAAATGTTTAAATGCAGCTTAGAAATGCAGAGCAGACTTCTTCCCCCAAAGCACAGGCTTTTTATCTGCTATTCCCTCCTCTCAGCAGCCAAAAAAAAGAACAATCCAGACTGGGAGAAAACATTAAAGATCCAGCCCTCAGGACAAACTCCTGCTGGGCTCACCTGTCAATCAAACGTCTCGCAGCGTTGCTCACTGAAGCTTGATTTTCTGTTTTCAGATGACATCGGTGATAAAACGATCAGCCATTTATCTGCAGGTTGGGATAAATATTACCAACAAGGCATCAGATTCTGGATATAGCTCCCTTATCTATCGATCCTGTAAAGACGACAAAAACAGCGACAGAGAAAGAGAGAGTCGGAGGGACAAGGAGGAACAATAAAAGAAAATCTTTGTCCTTTAAAGTTGATTTCAGTTTTAATACAAAAAAAAAAAACCTTCAGGTGCTTTTCATCTAAGTTGGTAAGTTTTTTTGTTATTTTCAAAAGATTGGGACACATTACAGCAGGGGGACTGTAATGTTAGCTGAGTGGATAGGCTGTTTAAGGGTTCATCCTCTACACATCTATGAGAGCCTGTCCTTCCTGGAGCTAATACAGCTAAAATACAGCCTTAACACCAAATTAAAACAGATAAATTGACATCATACTAGCATTAAAAAGTGTTTCATTGTATCACACTCAGACATATTGGATAGAATTAAGTATGGGCAAATCCTTTGCTCAAAACTCAATTTTATTTGCTTAGAGTGAATACTAGTTGTCCTCTACTTTATCTGGGACCTGGTTTTGGAGAGGGACTCTCACCATAGATGCTCAAGCTTCCCTCTTCCCAGGCACCTCCTCCAGCTCTGCGTGAGGAAGCCTCAGGTGTTCCCAGGGCAGAGACATAGTTCCTCCACCGTGTCGTGGGTCATCCCTGGGCCACCTGCGGGTGCTCGTGCCTAGAGTATGTCCCAACGGAGACATGCACCGAGAGAATCTGGAAAAGATGTCCGAGCCATTTCAGCTGATTAATCTGAATGTGGTGGAGAAGCGACTCTACTCCAAGACCAAGCTCCTCACCCAATCACCCTTAAGGAGGGAAGGAGAGAAACATCAGCTGTGCTGCTTCCATCAACACCCTTGTTTATAGATGCTGGAGATCGGCCTGTT
>NW_015150456.1:3149539-3154004 GCF_000732505.1 Cyprinodon variegatus | reverse complement strand
TTTTCGCTTAGTTCTCTTTACCATCACAGATCTGTTTGTACATTTGAGATTTCCTTGGTATGTACAGCATGTTGTGGCAGCTGTGGTTGTTGTAAAGGGGTCTATGAATAAAGTTGAGTTGAGCGTTGGCATTATAGCACCAGTTTGTCTATCAGTCTCCCACTCCATTCCACCCTCAATTGTGAACAGAAACCTTAAGATACTTGAACTCCTCCACTTGAGGCAGGAACTCTAACCTGAAGGCAACAAGCAACAAGCCCAGCTGTCAATCATGGCCTTGGATTTGGAGAAGCAGATTCTCATTCTGGCTGATTTACACTTGGATACAAACTGCCTCAGTGCTTGCTGTAGGTTTTAGCAAGAGGAAGTCAGAAGAATTGTGTCTTCTGCAAAAACAGGGATAAAAGCAACTTATCCGTGTTGTAATGACAATGTTTGGATGCAACTTAGATTTGAAACGATTAAATTTAACCTGATTGAGTGATTAAGTTCACATTTCCAACTTTACAATTAAAGCTCAATCAGAGAAGTCTTGTCAAGTAAAATAATTGCGAACTGTTATTTTGACTATATTTTCCCTGAGGCATTTTAGAAATGCCTCGTGTCCCACTGCATAAACAATAATATGAACATATTTAGATGTTTCCTCCTAACTTCGATTTAAAATGATGCAATTTAACCTGTTAAAGAAGTAGGTTCCAATTTCAAACTTCACATTGAAATCTCTTTTAAAGACGACTTATCAAATGAAATGATCGTGAACAGTTTGTTTTCTTTGAATCCTCGTTAGCTTCAGCTTAAGCTACAAGCTTGAGGGGTTCTCCAATCATCAATGTGACAATAAAATGTATCACAACGTGTTACATACTATACACACAACACATTTGCACAACATTTTACACACAATATTTTACAATTAACATCATTGCTCACTAAAATAATAAACATATTTAAAATAATATATTGCTATTTGAAATAGATCTATATCAAAGAATAAGTTAACAAAAACCCTACAACAGTATTTCCATAATTACGTTTATCTAAGTTTCCTTGAAGGTAATATTTCTTAGGTGAAGTTTTGAAACCATATAGAGTGTTTTGTTATTTGATAGTATTTGGGAGTGATTTCCATTCACACATTGACCTGTACCTAACTTAACGTTGAATTGATCTGGTTTTAACTCTAGGTAAAATAAAACTACCTCCTACTGCATGTCTTATTGGATAATGATGTGTATAAATATTAAAGGATAATTTTGTATATAAAGTGAAAGCTGTTATTTTAAATAACATTATATAAACATTCAATTACTGAACAAACCAATCTATGTTAAACTTTTAACCATAAAAGGCTATCATGCATTTTGTCAACATTTGATCTAAACTCACATGAGAGAGCGACACATTCAGCTTTATTCTGAATTACTCTTCGTTTTTTTTTCTTTTTCAATATTAATTGATGAAGTATTTGACGAAACCACCCAGCAATAATCAAGCTGTGAAAAAAAACAAAGGAGGAAGTACTTATTTAACAATCTGTGGTTTAAAATATTTTGAGCGCTTTTTAATAACCGATAAGGTATTACCCATTTTAGTTAACCATTTTTGAACATGTCTGTCTCTACACAATCTATTATCAATTATAAGAAAGGAAACACAGGTTAGTAACCACATAAATCTGTCTGATGAAGATTATGAAGGTGTGATTCATTAAACTGACCCTAAAGTTCAGTCCGTGCCCATAGCAAGAGGCAGATTCAAACCAGTCGGCTGTCAGCAAGACGTCGGATGTGTCACCTAGAGGGTCCCAGATGCTGCAGTGCCGGAGGACAGAAAACAAGCAGGAGATAAGATCCAGACAGATGAAGGAAGGTAGGATAATCTAGAGGGCGGAGCCAAAACTGGTGTGGAGGATGTGTTCAGGATTGAGAAACAGAAGATCTGAAGTCTGAAGAGGTTCCAGAGGGAAATCCAGGTCAGTGACAGGGAGCAGCTCCAAGTTAAGCAAACAGGCAGATTCCAGCAGGAATCCAAAGACAGGTCAGGCAAACAGATCAGACGGGAACAGGCAGGCTCAGTGGTTGAGAGGCAGAACAGGTCAGGATCACTAAGGTTACACTGAATCACTCTCAGCACTGGCTCTAGAATATTCCACGCTGATGACTGGTTAGAGAGCTGTTTAAATTGAATCTGGAGCAGGTGGATAAGATTAACGGTTATGAGAAAAGGGGTGGAGCTTGGCAGGTGAATGAAATGAGTAATCCAGCCAGTCATCAACGCCAAGATTATGAAAGAACAGGTATATGCTTTTGTATATAGATAGCAACTCCTCCTCCATATATATTACTATCATTTCTAAAAATGCTGCATCCATCAAATATTAAACTTGCTTCAATAAATGTAGAGTCCACATGAGTTTCACACACTGGCACTATGTGCAAATAACTTTAATGCAATGTCTATTAAATTACTTAATTTATTTGTAAGACTGTATATATATATATGTATATATATATTAATATGGACAATTTTAAGACCTTTATTTGGTAAAAAAATATAACATACTGAGGATCAAGTTTTTTGGATTTATATTGTTATATTCTATATTGAGGCAAAACATTTAAGAAAAAACAACAAATTTTTCACTGGTATATTTAGTTGTTTTGAACATATTTTCACTGGTTCTAGAGTATTTTATATCATGTTTTGTAGTTATTACTCACCCCTTTGTAGGGTGGCAATGATATTCAAAGCACCGTATATCAGCTACCAGCAAGTTTTTTCTGTTTTTTTTTTATTTCAATAATATTTCCAAACTTAGCAACTTCCCTTTGTCTGTTACACTTTTAAGTTTTAAATAAAGCCTGGCAGGTTTATGTTTAGATCTCATCAGTCAATTAGGTCAGAGCCTCCTGAACGCTTGCAGTGGGCATGCAGTTATTCACCTCCGAGCCCTTCAGTGGCACCGATCCAATCTATCCCATCTGCCTAAGCTCCTCGGATTGTTCTGCTTCATTCACAGTTTGGCTCTGATTTCACTGCAGCAAAGTCTGCACAAGGGATGAAGTTTTGTTCATTACCATTTAATGCTTAACTTCATCCAGATCATTACATGATACAAGGACATAAAGAGACACATTATTATTGAACCACTACAGAGCTGATTTAGTCAGTGGAGTTTGCTCGGCGGACATCAATGCCAGCGTCACTTGTGGTTTCTTACTGTATGAAGTTGGCTCAGAAGTAGAGCAGCAGGTAGTCTGGGTAAAAGTTTGAACTTTCATTCTTTACCTTGACACATTAAACCTCTACACTATAGAACCACTTCAGTCCTCTACAGTCCTCCAAAATATGATAAGGGCTGTAGATCTGCTGTGTGAGGCTTGACCTATTAAGGTGGTGGTGGAGATTGTGGTAGAAGAAGGAGCCACGTAGGCCTTCCTCCCTGCACTGCTGTGGAAAAACAGCTGGGTGTTAATTGAGATGAGGTTCTCTGTGGTACTGGACCCAGCTGCTGCTGGGTTGCCGTAGGGTTCGGGGCCCTGAAACATCCCAAGCTCCCAGACCTGCTGTTCACTCCTGTTAGCCTCAGCCTGTCAGTGCATCAAGAGCTCTGTGAGCCTAACAATACGATATCACCACAATTCACCATTTGGAAAAAAGGTGAGAAGGGGAAAGAATCTCACCTTGTACATCCACATTTGTGGGCTGTATTGCATAGATAATATTTCCCAGTATTCTTTTTTTTTATGTATTTAACATAACAACCCCTTCACAGAGGGTTCAAACTCCTCTTTTCCAAATAACAATTTAGCCAAATTTTTTTTTCAGAAAAACAGTAAATAATTCATTTTTTTTAGTTCATATTAAAACAGTCATCTAAATCCGGGGTCTTCAACAGTTTCCAGGCCAAGGACCCCCTAATCGTTGGCGAGATGGAGCGGGGACCCCCTAATATTGTATGAAATAGTGTTTTATCAAACTGGTCCTACAGTCACTCTATTACATATGGAGTAATGTAACTAAAGTAATTTCTCCCTGGGATTATTAAAGTATTTCTGATTCCTGGTTGATGGGACAGGTGTTGTGACTGGAACGGTGCCCAGCTTGAAAGAGCTCCTGTGTGTCGCTAAATGTGTGCATTGATCATGGGCGGTTCTAGACAGGGGCCAACGAGGGCCAGTGCCCCTGTAGATCATGTCCTGGCCCCTGTTATGGCCCTTGTACTGAACACATAATATTCAAAGAAATTCTAATGATGATATGCGCTGGAACAGACATGATTATTGATAGGCCTTTGGGATCTATTTTTTTCTATCTTTTTTTCTATATAAGTTCTGTTTTACAAATTATTTAAAAGCAATAAGGTCATCTGCTAAATATTTTTTCAAAACAAATTCCTCTCATTTTTATGGCAGAATTTATCAATTTTTCTCGAGTTCTAATTCAGATTTTAGAAAAAAAA
>NW_015150456.1:3145325-3148939 GCF_000732505.1 Cyprinodon variegatus | reverse complement strand
AATTGAGTCGGACTACGTCAGGCTAGGGTCACGGACCCCCTGTTGAAGACCTCTGTTCTAAATAGTTTAAAAGGTTTAAAACGTGTATCTCCAAAAGTTCAGATCATAAACTTAAAAAAGTGATGCAGAATTACTTATTGCTTCTTTATGTTCATTAACTAATTTATTTATATATATATATATATAGGCTACATATACAGTGTATACATACCCCCCCAAAAACAAAACAAAAACAAAAATAAGAACTCTTCACAGCAGAGATATCAGAATCCAGTCATCGCAGGTTGGTGTAGCTTTTGTTTTTTGTAGTTATTTTCTTGAAGGTCCCAAATTGAACAGTGTCATTCATGTGACTGTCTGCTGTGTAATAACTTCTGGAAGGCTGAAGGCTGTCCTCTTCATCTTCCTTGCAGGTTACTGAGCTTTGAGGCCTTGAATCACCACAGCAAGAACCTAAAACAATTGACCTCTATGCTTTTTGCTGAATCTGCAGAGTAATGTGTGACTAGAGTAGAGTGTTTGGGAAGTTATAAAGCCTTTTATAATTATTGAGGCACAACAATCCTAAGAGCTCAACTAGAAAGCAGCTCACTAGACAGCTGCTTAAAGGAACTAAACAGCTGCTTTATAAATGGATGGCCTGACAAACAAGAACCAACACATCAGGTCCAAAATAGGTGGTCAATTCACATCTCAAGGACAAGGACACTCATGCTCAAGACAGCAATTTGTTTATTTTAGACAGGGAAGATAGGTGGATTTAGAGACGAATATAAAGCACCCATTTGTTTTAACCATGAAGTGCCAACGCTAAATAGAGACCTCAGATTTTATCTCTCTAACACCTTTTCTGTAGCCCTAACTCAGCCCCCATGTTGCTTTTCATCAAGATTATACCTAGGAACATGCCAAAAAGCCCAACTAAATCATTGACAACAACAACCCCAAAAATTGAGAAGAATGGAGGGTAAGGTCAATGACTAACATGTCCTATTAACTTCCCTAAAAGTGACTTTTCTATTAGTGTAGTGTGGTTGTTATGGCAATTAATTATAAGCATCTTACTTTTAGCTATGTTTGGAACTAAAAAAACAACATTTGACTAACGAAAAAAAACCCGACAGTTGAGTTGATCAGTAGTCACACTCGTCATGTTACATGTGCTTTTTATTATTTGTTTGTGTTTTATGCTTTGTTTTTGCTCAATTTGTTAATTTACTGTACAAAAACAACAGAAGTATGATACTGCAGATGTGTGCAGGACCTAAACAAGGAAACAGCATACAGTGACTAAACTGAAGCCACAATGAAATGTACAAGATCAAAAGTGAAAAAAGGCTATATGTATTGTAATTCAAGAGGGTTAAAGCTCGAACGATGGACAAATACATTACTGAAATGGAGGCAAAAGCTGCTTAGGTTTTCAGATGTGGCCCCTTAGTTGACGGACGCATGGGAAAAAGTCCTTAATAACTCTGATATTAGAGATAACAATGTTAAAATCCATATCTGTAGTCTGAGAACAGCAATATAGATTTGGACTGTAACAATTAATCGGATAAATCGTTATTTAACTGATTATTGTAATAATTTTCAATCAATTTACAGTAGTAGTCGATTTATCGTTAATTGGAGTATAGAGACTGTAAATTATGCCTTTAGCTGGCAGAGCAACCAATTTAGTATCCTGATTATGGCTCTGTGGGCTGGCCTAATTGCTAATTTATTTAACTCTGTCTGGTTTCCAATTTCCACCTGCTCCTGCTTCTTTATAGATGGCTCAGTCCCAGCTGTCGGGGCCAGATCATTGAGTTTGAGATCATTGCTGATGCCATAGTTCATGTTCTCATCCTGCGGGGCAAGTAGTCAGAGAAATTTAAGTGTTCCATTGTGTTCCTGTTTTCCTGATTATGTTTTGTCTCTTATCCACTGAGTGTGCCCTGTTCCTGTCTTGGCTCAGTGGAGAGGGCGAGTTTTTAGTGTACTGTAGTGTTCCTGATATATCCTGCCCTGTTCTGCCTCTCATCTACTGAGCTATCTGAATGTTATGCCTGAACTCGCTGTTGGACTCCTGGAACCCTGAACCAGCCTGTTCTTGTCCTGTTTGGAATCCTTGACTGGACTACAGACTCCTGGACCTTGATCCTTCCTTCTCTGATCTGTTTCCTTGTCCTGGCTCGGTCTCATGCTTGCCCTCCGGGACTGCCGCATTGGAGACAAACTGGGCGGAGACCCCCCCCCCATATATAAATCTCTTTACTGTCCCACAATGAGGATGTCAGGGATCCAGTTTGTGTGGGTTGTTTGTTTTTTCTTTCCCTCCACCACCAGGTGGTGCCCTGTTCTCGTTGGCCTTCCTGCACACCTGCGGCTCTTTGGTTCATCACTGAACCAGGGGAAGAGTTTAACAGGTTTAAACAAGAGAACTGGTGAACCGGAACTGGAAAATCTGGAGAGGAGATCACAGTGATCAGTTCATGGGCCGTAGGAAAAACTGATCCAGTTGGTGTGGGAAGAGGGAACTCGTTGGAGAGCAGACAGGTAGATTTGGACCCTGAGGAGCAATGCAGTGGACTGTCACTTGGATTTCAGATGAAGACTTGAATGGCACATGTGGAAGTTTTCCCCTGCTCATTGTGAACTCAGTAAATCCTTCCAGGGGGAGAAGGCCAGGCATCCAGTTACACAGGAAGGCTTCCTGTCGAAAACGTAAAGACAAAAATGAAGTTAGACTCAGAGAAACAAAGGCTCAGATTGGACTCAGCTAAACTCAGCTTGGCTAGAGTACCCAAAACTGGCAAACACTCTGGCGTCGAGGTAGTGACAGTCCGCCGCTCAAACACTTTTCAGTGATGAACCAACGAGCCGCAGGTGCGCAGGAAGGCCAACGAGAACAGAGCACCACCTGGTGGTGGAGGGAGAGGAAAACAAACAAACAACTCACACAAACTGGATTCCTAACGTGGGAAATTCACTTGTTGCATTCCATCCCCTTAGGGATCAGTGAGCTGCCATTGTGTGGCAGCTGGGGTGTTGTGTGGGGGTTAAGGGTCTTGCTCAGGAATCTAGATTGGAGGCTGTTGGAATCAAACTGGATACTTGCAACCTTCTCAGAGCAAAAGCGCACTGCTCTAACCACTAGACCAACATTCCCCAATTACTGCCCACTGTTACATTCTAGAAATAAAAAGGACACATTCATTCAAAATGAATTATTAAAACAAATTTAGGTAACATTTTTATTCTAATATAGTTGTCAAATACCATGGAGGAGCTTTTCACCATCATGTAGAGCAGGCTGCATGATGTAGGATAACATTTACAATCCAAATGAATATTGTAGTAAAGAAGGAAAAGGCATGCTCTGTACATTACTTTTGTACAGATTATTAAATGTCCCATTTATACAGTGAAGGAATTAAAACAAATCTTCGATCAAACCACTGCACATTGTATTAGTTTAACAGAGTTTCTATATGCTTAAATCCTTGCAGGACCAGGAGTTGGTCACTATATAAACCTGACAAATGATTAATTCCAAGATTACATTGAGATTAATCTGGATTTAAAAAAAAATATCTATGCCCAACGCTAGTTTTTATTAAAAGCTATAA
>NW_015150456.1:3129772-3145144 GCF_000732505.1 Cyprinodon variegatus | reverse complement strand
CCCAGATTTGCCTTCACAAAGCCTCAGAAGGTCAGAATTTATGTACAAAAGCAAACCTATAGATGAAATTATGTCACTTTTATAAAATGTTTTTATAATGTTTTTTGTTGTTGGCATTCATATTAATATACTGCTGTGATAACTCCACCAGCCACATCTGTTAAACAATGATTGTGCTTCCTCGTCTTCACACTTACCTGTCAGGATTTTGGAAGACTAATACATTTACTGAATTACTAAATTTAATGAAATCTAATTAATCACAGTTTAAGTGATGCTTTTGAATATACAGTAATGCCATAAAATGCATTTTCCAATGAGGGTGTTAAGCCAAAAAATGCATACAACTCTACACTAAAGGATCTGAAAATCAGTCACTGAGAGCGCCATAGCAGCTCTCAGCATGCTTTGGGTTTTATCTTTGTGTGTTTATTTTATTTATGCATTCCTCTTTAGTATATAGGGAAAAATGGAAAACCACATATACTTTGATTCTTTAATATATGTGAAGGTATCGTACCTTATTAATACAACAGAAAAGAAATTCTCTTCATCTGTCACGTTTATGGATTTCTGTCCAAGCTAAATTACAAACTGGGGCCACAGAAAAATCTTGCTTCAAGGTTTATTTACAGATTCTCCCATCACACATTTCTCATAAATGTGTGACGGGAGGATCCCACCCTCCTAAACACACACAGTCACACACCCACACGCACACAGTCGGATTTCAGTATTCCTTTGGGGACTTTCCATTCACTTCCATTCATTTGTAGGTGAGTCCTACAGCCTAACTGTTACCCTTACCCTAAACCTAAACATTACGGGTTCATACCTAACACTAATGCCAACCTTAAATGACTTCACACCTTAGTCCTAAACCCAACATGTAACCATAAAACAGCATTTGACCAAACACTGGTCCCCACTAGAGCACTCGGTCCTCACAGTGTGCTATGATTCATAGAAAATGGTCCCTACCATGTAATAAATACCCCTCACCCACACACATATACTATCACAATTCTTGTGTTCTGTTGGGGCCCTCAGCCTATCAGCTCCCTGTATGGCCTACATTCTGATAAACAAGCAATTTGAAAAGGAAAGGCTTCTCACATGTGGGAGCAACAGAGATATAAATCTATTTTTATTTCCTGACATACACATGCAAATGATTCTGTCACTGCTATACAAATGAAATTTAAAATGGATCTAGTTTATTAAAGTGCTTCAACTAAAAACATTGACAGCACCAGGCCCAGATATGTACCACATCTACTGGCTGAAAAAGCTGACTTCTCTTCAGGAACACGTAGCAGAACAAATGACCTAACTGCAAAAAAAATGGTAACTGCCTCAATCGCTGAATGAACATCCCTGATAATGAAAGACCCCAGAAGTAAACAATCCCAACCATCAGCCAATGACCTCTATCTGCACAGCATGGACAGTCCTTTCATGCATCATAGTGGTAAAGATAAGTGGGCACATGAGGTGCTCTGTCCCTCTAATTAGTCTGTATATGTCTAAATCCCATTGCCAAATAATCAACAAGACCGGGTGGGGATACAGACTCAGAAATTGAGCCACTGTCAGTCACCTCTTAATAAATGTAATCAAGATGTTTGCTAAGAGTGAGCAAGACATTGACTCCCCGGTCCAAACCAACAGGATTTACAGCAGGGACATTGGAATGGCTGTGGAAATGTGGCCAGATGATAAAGAGAAGGGAGGTAGTCCAAAGAGAAGGGACTGCACTCAGATTGGAAAAAAAGACTAAGAAGGGAGCTAAAAGTACCTTCGAACACCTCGATAAATGTCTTAGCAGCAGCAGAACGAAGAGAAGGAACTGGAGAAACCATCATGGGAGAAAAAAAAAACCCTGCATGAGATATACCAAATAGCTGAAATGGCTGATAGGACCAAGCTAAAGGACAGCACAGTAGCATTGATCATTTTTAGACTTGGACAACTTTTATTGTCATTTTGTACACACAGACATTTTGTATACAATCGAAATTTCATTTTGTACAGCTTACAGAACATTTACAGGTGCTGGTCATAAAATTAGAATATCATGAAAAAGTAGATTGATTTCAGTAATTCCATTTAAAAAGTGAAAC
The DNA here is from genome assembly GCF_000732505.1 of Cyprinodon variegatus. Classification (NCBI taxonomy): domain Eukaryota; kingdom Metazoa; phylum Chordata; class Actinopteri; order Cyprinodontiformes; family Cyprinodontidae; genus Cyprinodon; species Cyprinodon variegatus. The sequence continues at coordinate 3,143,021 of NW_015150456.1, read as the reverse complement.
TTGTATATTATATTCATACATTACATACAAACTCATATATTTCAGATGTTTATTTTGTTTAATTTTGATGATTACAAATGACAACAAATGAAAATCTCAAATTCATCATATCAGAAAATTAGAATATTACTGAAGACCAATAAAAACAAAGGATTTATAGAAATGTTGGCCAACTGAAAAGTATGAACATGAAAAGTATGAGCATGTACAGCACTCAGTATTTAGTTGGGCCTCCTTTGGCCTGTATTACTGCAGCAATGCAGCGTGGCATGGAGTCGATCAGTCTGTGGCACTGCTCAGGTGTTATGATAGCCCAGGTTGCTCTAATAGTGGCTTTTAGCTCTTCTGAATTGTTGGGTCTGGTGTATTGCATCTTCTTCTTCACAATACCCCATAGATTTTCTATGGGGTTAAGGTCAGGAGAGTTTGCTGGCCAATTAAGAACAGGGATACCATGGTCCTTCAACCAGGTACTGGTAGCTTTGGCACTGTGTGCAGGTGCCAAGTCCTGTTGGAAAATGAAATCTGCATCTCCAAAAAGTTGGTCAGCTGCAGGAAGCATGAAGTGCTCTAAAACTTCCTGGTATGTGGCTGCGTTGACCCTGGACCTCAGAAAACACAATGGACCAACACCAGCAGATGACATGGCACCCCAAACCATCACTGACTGTGGAAACTTTACACTGGACTTCAAGCAACGTGGATGAAGTGCCTCTCTTCTTTTCCTCCAGACTCTGGGACCTTGATTTCCAAAGGAAATGCAAAATTTACTTTCATCAGAGAACATGACTTTGGACCACTCACCAGCAGTCCAGTCCTGTTTCTCTTTAGCCCAGGCAAGACGCTTCTGACGCTGTCTGTGGTTCAAGAGTGGCTTGACACAAGGAATGCGACAGCAGAAACCCATGTCTTTCATACGTCTGTGTGTGGTGGTTCTTGAAGCACTCACTCCAGCTGCAGTCCACTCTTTGTGAATCTCCCCCACATTTTTGAATGGGTTTTGTTTCACAATCCTCTCCAGGGTGCGGTTATCTCTCTTGCTTGTACACTTTTTTCGACCACATCTTTTCCTTCCCTTCGCCTCTCTATTAATGTGCTTGGACACTGAGCTCTGTGAACAGCCAGCCTCTTTAGCGATGACCTTTTGTGTCTTGCCCTCCTTGTGCAAGGTGTCAATGGTCGTCTTTTGGACAACTGTCAAGTCAGCAGTCTTCCCCATGATTGTGTAGCCTATAGAACTAGACTGAAAGACCATTTAAAGGCTTTTGCAGGTGGTTTGAGTTAATTAGCTGATTAGAGTGTGGCACCAGGGGCCATCAATTTTGAACCTTTTCACAATATTCTAATTTTCTGATATGATGAATTTGAGATTTTCATTTGTTGTCATTTGTAATCATCAAAATTAAACAAAATAGACATCTGAAATATATGAGTTTGTATGTAATGTATGAATATAATATACAAGTTTCACTTTTTAAATGGAATTACTGAAATCAATCTACTTTTTCATGATATTCTAATTTTATGACCAGCACCTGTACATTCCTTAAAGGGGAACGCCGTTTTTTTTTACATTTGGCCCTTAATTTTACGTTATTACATCATGTTCTACTCACCCATATAAGTCTTGTGTCATTTGGAGCCGTTCTGAAGATATTCCGTTTTGTTATATCCAAGTAACGTCTTCCTATGGGTGATCGACTTGAAGGCACAAACTGAAGTGTTCATAATTTATTCTTTATGGTACGCCAGCATTCATAACGTAGGCAAATCACTGTCCCAAGGACATCCGCGGTCATATTTATGTTTTAAAAACAAAGGGGCGCGTATGTGACGTCATCCGCGCATGCGCACTGGAGTCGTAATAGGAAGCCTGGGCCACAAGTGGCTACGCTCTAACCCTTCTATTCATTCGGTTAGCTAATCTGAATCGTTCAATTCTATTTGGAGAGCAAGATCATCTGTGGCCGTAGCACTAGACATCGTCCAGGCATGTGAGTAAAACGAGCAGCAATTCAGCGGACAGGATGAATGAATGGTAGCCGGCATGCGCGCATGACGTCATACATGCAGTGCTTCGTTTTTAAAAGATATTAATATACAAAATATAACCGCGGATATCTGGGGGTCAATGAATTCGCATATGTTATGAATGCTGGCGTACTATAAGGAATAAATTATGAACAGTTTAGTTTGTGCATTCAAGTCGATCGCAGATAGGAAGACGTTACTTGGTTATAACCTACAAAGGAATATCTTCAGAACGGCTCCAACTGACACAAGACTCATATGGGTGAGTAGAACATGATTTAATAACGTAAAATCAAGGGCCCAATGTAAGAAAAAAAACGGTGTTCCCCTTTAAAGTTCCGCAGTGATCAAATGTAAACAGTATGGGAGAAAAAGAACATGGTGTATAAATATAGAAGTTCAGAGCATTAAATATGTGTGGTGCAAATATGCAGAAAAAGAGTTTTCTCAACAGTTCAGCTGTCTGATGGCAGTGGGGAAGAAGCTGTTTCTGAATCTGCTCGACCTGCATCGAATGCTGCGAAGCCTCCTCCCAGAGGGCAGCAGGGAGAACAGTCCATGGTGGGGTGTGAGGGGTCATTGATGACGTTACGGGCTCTGGACATGCAGCGCTGGGATGAAATGTCTTTTATGGAGGGAAGAGGAGCCCCGATGATCTTCTCTGCTGTTTTCACCACTCTTCCAACTTGGTATGGTACCACTTGATTATGGTAGCACAGGAACAGGCCTTGAGGACCAGAGCAATAGGCCCAGAAGACCCAATGTGCAAGCTATGAAAATAGGCTGCAGAAACAATCCAGCATTTAAAGATCAGGGTGTAACATACTAGCAGAAAAACAGCAATAATGGTTGGTATAGTCAGAAAGATCTGTGAAGAATACAAACCGGAGACACCATGGTCAAAATGGAAGCCACCTCCCAATGGTGGTGAAGAATGAAGGAGCTAATATCCTGTGGGACTTTGAGATACAATTGAAAACCAACTGGACATTTTGAAACTTTACATTGTGATACTTTACTAGTAGTAGAGGACAGCCATAGTGGTCAATGTGGCCATCCCAAATGATAGAAACACCAGGAAAAGGAACATGATAAATTGGAAAAATACCAAGGGCTCAGGGAAGAACTAGAAAGAGCCTGGACGGTGAAGGCAGCTATAGTGTCCAAGGTCATTGGATCACTCGGGGAAGTAACCCCCACACTGGAAAAGTTGCTCCAACAGAGACTTCGAGAAACATCAGATATCTCCGTCCAGTAATTGGCAGCTCTAGGGACAGCTAAGATACTGTGAAGAACTCTCAAGCTCCCTGGCCTCTGGTTGAGGACCCTAGCTTGAGATGAAGAAGCCACACACCCCGCCCACCAAGGAGTACGAGGGGTGGTTAAGAAAGCCCTTTAGGGATGCACTGAAACATATACACTGGCACAACACATGATACAGTCTTTAATAGATTCCTGTTTTACATTAACTGATTAATTGATAAGTTTAACATTAAGCCGTTTACTAAAGTGCTAGGAAAATGACTCTGTTTGTTTTGTTATAACTAGGTGACAACTCAACTCAAAACATTTTCCAGTTAATTTTAAGGGGCGACAGTGGCGTTGGATGTGGGAGTTTGCCCTGTAATCGAAGGGTTGACGGTTCAAGCCCCGACTCCGACTTTCATTGTCGTTGTGTCCTTGGGCAAGACACTTCACCTGCATTGTCTACTGATGGTGGTCAGAGGGCCCGGTGGCGCCAGTGTACGGCAGCCTCGCTTCTGTCAGTGAGCCCCAGGGCAGCTGTGGCTACGATGTAGCTTGTCACCATCAGTGTGTGTGAATGGGTGAATGAATGTAGTGTAAAGCGCTTTGGTCAGGTCTCCTAACCTGAATAAAGGCGCTATATAAGTACTTACCATTTACCATTTAAGGGAATCATACATAGAAAACAAAACATTTAGATTGTTCTACAATTTCATGAGATGAGCACTTTGTACAGTATGGAAAAATGATAAAGTTGAATCGTGTCAGCTGCTCTGTTCAACTTACTCTGCGAGGATATAACCAGGTGCCTTGAACCCTCACCTTTAATCAAGACAGGCATGCATTTGGAATGATCAGCTTAAAAAGAGACTTATATCCAAGACTGCTGCCTTTTTATGGATTGTGTTAAATGCACTGGAGAAACCGGAAGGCTGGTTTATGCTCAGAAACCAGGTCGTCTTCAGTTCAGTTAACATAGATATGTTTTTATAGATATAGATGATCTCAGTTTTTTTGGCACAAAAACAAGGTAGGTTCTTTGTTCAGGTTAAGGTTTACAGAGTATATTTCAGGTTAGTGCCTTCCTTTTATCAGTGCCTGGAAAAATATGTGAGGAAATGTTTTTTTAATCAAACATTTCTTGCAATATAAATCATTACAGCCATTTGAGTTGTTTTTTAGAGACAATTCTACTTCCATATATATATTAAAACGAGGCACCAGATGGGACGTAATATGAGAGAGTCAGCTTAGCTTTACAGTGGTAAACAATAGATAACAATGTCAATTTATACAATGTAGAGACCTTAAATGTATATAACTACAGACATCATGGACAACAGCCCTATAATTATAAGTCGGTTGCATGCAAAAGATACCACAGAAAGAGAGAGGGGAGAATTAATGGCCAAAGGAGACAGCCTGGGTTGTGACGTGGGAGCAATCATTGGAAAGTAGGGCAAGTGACAAAGTGAGAGACATGGTTTTAGCTTTGGAGTATTTGGGTTGTTGGTCAAAATAACTCTTAGTAACTGTTGTAGATTGCATTGATTTTACTTAATGTATTACTGTGACAGTGGTGTTGGATGTAGGAGTTTGCCCCTGAAATTGAATTGTTGACGGTTCAAGGCCCGGAAAGGTAATGTCAGTTCTGACAGTCATAGAGTCCCGGTTTGTCCTCAAAGGCAATGTCTCTGCTATAGTTTAGTCCAGCAGTATCCTGCTATCTTCTGAACCACAGGTATCATTCTGAAAATCCAGGTGGAGCAAAGTCTGCTCATTCTTAATCTGTACTCACACTCCGCCCCGCTACCAGAGAAAAGAGATCCAGTTTTCTTGCCTTTATTTAAGGTTTCCCCAACATTCATATTGATCTCAATCACAGTCTCAATCAGTGATCTACTAGTAATTGTGTGCGTATTTACTATGCTGTCTGCTCTTGTATGATCTGCATCGGGACTGGAAGACCTGTGATATCTATCTCTCTGAGGGAACAAGTTTAATTCAGTTAAGCATCACTCAGCAGCAGTCTGTTGGCGATTGGAGCTCAGCATGCAGCTGCAGTCTGAATGAAATGGCACACTGTGACCCTTCCCCAATAGATTGCTTCTGAAACCCAATGTAGGAATGAGCAAAAAATAAATGTATTATTGTGTTCTTCTGTGCTGTTGCGCCCCTGCATGGATAATCCCTCCACCCTGCTAAATCCTGCTGTGCTGCAGATGGCATATATGCACTATAGACAGGAGCATTGTCCTCATCAGGCCACAGAGATGAGTAAAAACTTCTTACCAAGTTTACCAAATTCTAATGTTATCGTAATTGTACTGTTAAAAGGTTCAGTAAGTTGCAAGGTGCTCCTAATATTATTTTATTTTTCTGACACTGCTATACCAAATATTAGGAATACCTGACAACATAATGGACCTCAGTGGTGCAACCTCAGCACTAAATTAAGTAGTATTATTAGAAGAGGTGTTGCATTAGTCAGAAATAGATGATCAATACCTGAAGTATCTATCATTACATTAATATTAACATTGATATTTCCCTCTTATGCTGAGGAAATATTGCTACACCTCATAAAGGCAGATTGTTCGCTGGGCCTACAGCTTTTTGGGCAGACATGTCAGGAATCCCTTACCTGCTTTTGCTGTGTCACCATAAGGCAGCAGTTTCCAGAGGAAGTAGGAAACTATAAAGGGTTTGAATGGCTCACTTGCTTGAAAAATAAATTATTATTAACCCTATAATGCCTAATGTATCATATTTGATACATACGGTTTCTGAAATGTTTTGCATCTGACACCTTTTGCATAATTTAATGGTAAAAACTTTGCTCAAAATCCTATTGTACACAATCAGATATACCTGATAACAGCCAGTAGAAGACTACACAAAAAAATAATCTTGACTTATCGCATAGTAATAAATTATTAATATCAAAAATGTATTTCTGTTTTTTCTTTTTACATATTTTGTTAAAAGGGCAAATAAGGAATTCAAACCAAAAAACAGTAATTTTCTGTTTTGTTTTCTTCTTGGATCAGGCTTTAAAGGATTAAAAAGAAGAAATCATTATCTCATGTCTTAAGTTAAGGGGTTGGGGCGTATGAAGTCTAATTTAATGCAGATTGATACACATCCAACATGAATATATTTATATTCAATTAAAGCTTTGAAAGTGTTTTTGTCAACATATGCAAATTATGTGTTACCAACAAAATCAAAACCCTACCAAATAACACTTAAAACCTTAAAAAATAAAAAGAATACCCCATCCTTCTTAAAATAAGAAGCACTCAAGTGCATAATTTATCCCACAGCAATATTACTTATTTTTTTTATGAGGGATAAAAACCAAAAAGCGTGTACCTTTTTTGCAAATAGATTTATACTAATACTTTTTATGTCTGCCTCTAGACTATTCCCTAAACTCACCCCTTAGCCCATTATGCACATGCTTCCCAAATTTTGAAATTTAGACCACCCCTTAAATTATAACCACCCTCCCTTTAACTAAATATTCCTTGTATGTTTTTTTGGCAATACACTGTTTCTCACTTTGTACATTACTGTATTTGTGCTTTCTGAATTTCACCAGATATACAAATTTCAGTGTGTGTGATTTTATGAGTCCTGGGTGTTTGTGATCTTTGTATCTTCTTTTGTTTATCATTATTGCTCTTTTCTGTATTGTGGATTACAGCTGTAGGGTTGTTTTGTAGTTTTCCCCAGACATCGACAAAGTAATTTATACAGTCTTTCCGTAAAAATTCCAAAATATCCACTGGACTTGGTTTCCAAGATTTGAAGACGTTTCGCCACCTCTCCAGGGAGCTTTCTCAATTCAAAAGTCTGGATCCGCAGTGAGTTTGAGTCTAATATAGACAAGGCCTTGTATCGCTTGGAAACATGCAAATGGTAACCGATGAATGGGTCGTCTGGTACCATTGTTAGCCTGTAATATCTGAAATCTGTCTATGATTCTGAGGGTGATACCCTATGACCTGGATGACTGAGAACCTTCCTCAGCAGTAAGTCATATATCAAAAACAATATTGAATTCTACAGAATTGCTAAGCGCTATGCCAGTTGTGCTCTTATATATTCTACATGAGGTTTCCAACAGATTTTATGATCTAAAAATCACATCAAGAAATTTAATTCTCTGTACCTTTTCTATTCTAATATGATCTATTATCACTTCTAAATTAAAAACTGTTTTATACCTCCCAAACAAAAAAAGTCTGTGTTTTGTTTTGGTTTAATGAGAATTTATTTTTGTGAAACTATAGTTCTAATTTATTTATTCCCATTTGGGATTGTCTTGGAAGTCTGCTGCAAATTCTCAACAGAATTAAAAATACTAGTGTCGTCGGCAATAAAAACTAATTTCAGTATTTGGGAAACTACAAATATGTCATTTATATATAACATGAATAATTTCAGAACTAATATTGACCAATGTGGTATTTTGCAGGTATGATTCATGAAATCAGATTTATGTTCATCTATCTGTACAAACTATTGACCGTTTCTTAGATAGCTTGACAGCCAGCTCCACCAGACTCCCCTAACATCACTCTTTTCTAGTTTGCTTACTAATTTTATGATCAATAGTATCAAATGCTTTCTTTAAGTCCACAAATATTACAAATCTACTAAAAAAAACTACAGAGATAATATGATAAAATCATACAAATATATAACTATAATTGTGAATGGAAACTGAGGTTCTTAGAGTCCTACAATTTTCTTTTTTCACAATTTAGCTCTCATCCCAAGTGAGTTTAGAGTTGCTTATAATCCTGTGAGTGATCTCATATAGTCTGTGTATTGATGGATTATGTATAAACCAATTTTACTACCTATAAAAAATTATGATTACGGCTAGGAAAACTCTGCTTGGAAGCTGGTATCCATGTTGGCAGCAGCTACCTGCAGGATCCTAATGAAATCCAACACAAAATAACTGCTGAAGAACTGGTTGAAGAGCGTGAAATGGATACCCCCTACTAATTTAGTGGAACAAGTCTAATCCTGGGAGCTTCCACTGCACCCAGTCTGCTTCCTTTCCAGTGCCAGAAACAACCAGGCTCACCAGGCCATGCCTCAGTGTCTAAGCTGCACAAACAAGACTATTTTAAGACAAATTTCACCTTTTTGGATAATCACTGCATTTCGAAGTGCTGACTTTGCCTCACTCAGTTACTTACTTGGATATTAATAACAACAAAATATAAACTAATTGAATGACTCACTAATTCCAAATCCCAATGAGGTTTCAAAGGAATGGAGCAAACATCTCAGTGTGTAATCAAAGCAAACATTTATTTGGCCCATTCAGAAATATGTTCAGTTATTACTGCATGGATCATAAGAGATTTGAAATCATTTGAAAATAAAGCAGCTGCAGTGTTTAGTTAATCTGTTTGTTTTTGGGCGCTAGATGATTGGTGCCAAGCCCTAACGTATGCTGTTTGCTGTGTATTGAAAACATCCCTGAGATAAAGCTTCAAAGCATAAACACAGACGTTTTTTACTATGTACAAAGTCTTTACTGCTCCGATGGGCGATTTTTTTCAATGCATTTGTTAACCCGAGTGACATAAGCAAAAATGTTTTCAAAGGTACAGGTATAGAAAGGTATGCAAAGGTGTTGCTTCATTGTATGTCTCGTACCATGTCTTTCGGTTGTGCTGTTCTTTTTACATCTCGTTGCAGGTGATGAAGAAGACTGGAAATGTTTTGTCATTGTCTCCTTTCTATCTCCTCTTTCTTTCATCTTTTCTCTTGTTTTTTCCTTTTTCCTTTTCTTCTTCTGTTTTTCTGCTCTATTTACATCACAGTGTCCATATAAACTGTAAAACTCCCTGCATAATTATAATAAAGCAATTTATATGTCATGATCCTGGCGCTGGTGGCTGGCTTGATTCCTCATTCCATTCACCTGTTTAACTCTGCCCTGTTTTTCATTAGCACTTATCTTATCCACCTGTTTCCAGCTGCTATATATAGTGTTTGTGTTCAGTCACCAGTGCCAGATTATTCAAGCTGTTGTGAGAGTAACTCTAGCCTTCAAGTAAGTCTGTTTGTTATCCTGATTCTGAGTTGTTTTCTGTTTTGGATTTTTGGAGGGTTTTTTGCCTTGCCCCTCTCTGTTCTGTTTGCTGTTTTTTTTTTACACTGTTTTCCTGGATCCTGCTGGTTACCAAACCTGGACTGTTTCTCTGACCTTGGCTTGGATTCTCCTTAAGGACACTGTTGCCCCCTCTGCGTCAGCTAACAGCAGCTCATCTTTTGGTGCACACGAAGCGGCAACGGCTCCGAACTGTCTCCCTTTCATCTGTGCTTGGACTGGACTCTGAACCAGGTCAGTGACTTTGCTCTTTGTCATTTTAAGTCCCATTTCCTCAGTCACTGACCTGTGTTTTCTACCTCTGCAGTTTATGCAGTTATCCGCCCCGCTGATAAGCTGCTCGCCAAGTTTGAATATGTTTTGCCTGCCAACCAGGAAGCTTCTTCAATTCAAATGTTGTAAATAACCTTGAGTTTCTTGACACAGTAGCCAAAACAAAGCCTTGTTTTTGCTTAGAAAACATGCAAATTAAAATGGATGAACGGGTCCACCTGTTTGGAATGGGGGTTGTTTGGCTTCTTTTGTTAGCCTGCAATGCCCCATACCTGTCTGTCTGAAAGGGGTGTCGTTAAAGGGAATTGTTGGCCTGGCTGAATAGGCGGGGTCTTCTCTTCCCCTATAAATGGGTTAGGATTGCAATGATAGCGGGAAGGGATTAAGTCAATTTTCCATTGTAGGTATTGTACGGTGGCCCTGAATTGCAAACTGCAACTACAAATCTAAAAGCGCAACTACATTAAGGAAATCGCAACTACATAAAGCAAAGTGCAATTACATTAAGAAAAACAAAACTACACAAAGCAAAGCGCAACTACATTAAGGAAAACACAGTTACATTAACCTACCGGAAAAGGTAGGTACCAGTGGGAAACATGAGACATTGCTGATTGGACGACGGCGCCGTTTGACCCTTGAACCGGAAGTTGCGTCGTCTGAACAGTCCAGTTTCTTTTAAGTGTGTCTTCAGTGTACGCAAACTAGCATATCCAGTATCACCTCGTACGTATGTCCTGATTCAAAATATTCCTGGATAACAGCAGCTATGTTTGGGGCGCCGACAATATCCATTTTTTAAAAAGCCGCAGCAGGCAGAATGACTTCCGGTTCAAGGGTCAAACGGCGCCGTTGTCCAATCAGCGATGTTTCATGTTTCCCACTGGTACCTACCTTTTCCGGTAGGTTAATGTAGTTGCGATTTCCTTAATGTAGTTGCGCTTTGCTTTATGTAGTTGCGATTTCCTTAATGTAGTTGCGCTTTTAGATTTGTAGTTGCAGTTTGCACTTCAGGGCCACCGTAGTATTGCCTCAAGATTGTAATTCAAGTAGCTTACCACTAGATGATGCGCCAATGCGAAGATCTTACACACTGGTGCTTTAAAAAGTGTTGCAGGTTTATATAAAGAACTGAATATAAAAACCATAAACTGGGCATTATCTACTTTAAAATATATTTAAGTTTGAGCAGCATAAATTATTCATGTAGATAGAAATCTACAGCTATCACCATGAAAGGAGGCAGTATTTCAGGTTCTCATGTGAAAATTTCTAAATTCCTAAAAATACTTTGATCCTCAGGAAGGATTATGTTAAATTTCACTATTGATTTAGCTGGTTTAGTTATTCACTCTGTAAGAAGCTGCATTATCTTTATTTTTTCCCTACTAGTTTAGGAAGCATCTCCCCCACATGATCACCCAGTAAATTGGCTCTTGCCTCTGGAATTTTAATGAGCCAGTTTGTTTGAGGCATGTGAACAAGGATATTGTGATGCAAATTTACATTGCCACTGCTGCTCCAGAGTAAAGAAAGTCTGAAACACCTGACATCAGATTTTCCCAATTAAAGTGCCATTGATTTGTTTATGAAATAATCCCACCGAGCTTGCCCACTTCAAACGCTGAGATGATATAAAAACATGCGGCGCTTTCATATGCAAATGTTGTATAAGGGGATATAAAACAGTCTGTTTTCCTACAGCTCACCACATCAGGCTGCGACAAAGATGCAGCTTAGTCTCATTTCTAACACAAAACACTCTATTAAAATCTTTTTAAGCGTGGCTCTGCTGAACCCATTTGACAGGGCCTCCCACACTGGAATCAACAAAGCTTTTAAATATCTGTCAGCATTTGGCCTTTTTTCTTTGCTTTTGCCTTGGGGTCTTCTATTGCACAGACCTTTTAGTCCACACAGTGAATGTTTTAGATCTACCTTCACTCTGTTTTCTCTAAAAAGGCTCACTTAAATGACAGAATTTATGACTTGTGATTTCCTTTGCAAGCTAAATATTTAACCTTTCTCTTACCCTGCTTTTCAACTTGTTGACTATGTTTTGAAGCTATTTCATGATGTTGATAGGTTATCCTTGGTTTTTTCCTGAGAAAATCAAGACAGTAAACAGTGTATTCAATGACCAAGCAACACTTTCAACCAAAAGTTTTTCCTATTTATAATGCATTTATATATCTATAAAAAATACTAAAAATGTCTAAAATTAAAAGCATAAAAGAAACAATAAACAGTAACTGAAAGGTAGCTTGGTTTTATTTGCACCTTGAATATCTTATACTGTACCTCTTTTCACTTTCTTTAAAGTTTGTTAAAGATTTAACTTTTGCTTGCAGGGAAAAAAACATAAACTTTATGACTTGTTTTCCATAAAAACAAGTCGTCCGTCACTGGCAGATGGAGACAACACATTGTTATAAAATTAACAAAATATTTACCTGAACAGGCTGCACACAGAGGAAAGAAGAATGCCTCCAGGACATCATAAGAAGCTGGGCTAAATTTGAGCTGGGTTGTTTATGTCTGGCACCACAAGCTTGTTTCTTCACAGCTGCATCACTTAGTAAAGATGTGAAGACAGCTAGATGAGGCAGCGTTGAAAACAAACTGGTAACAGGATATCCAAATGCTGAAGCAACACTTTTCTGTAAAAGCAAAAATTGCAATAATTCAGTATCAACTGAAATAATAATACATTGAAAAAAAAAAAAAAACACCCAAAATATTGTCACTGTGTTATCTTTTCCAGTGTTGTATAAAGTACTGAAATCTCAGAGTCAAGTAAAAGTATAAGTACCTCTCCAAAATATGACTTTGGTAAAAGTCCAAGTCACTGACTGAAATGTTACTTGAGTAAAAGTCTTAAAGTATGTGAAATGGCTTCTACTTAAGTATAAGAATTACTGTACAAATAGATGTACTCAAGTAATGTAGTGAAAAGTATAAGTAAAAAGTAAGTGTAGTTTGAATGACTTTTTTTTACTTTTTGGTAACCTTTGAAGGTTAAATTCACTTAAAATAATATACACAACCAAGTGTAGGATAAATTTAGACCAAGTTTTATTACTGCTACTGTTATTGACATCATTACAAAAAAAAAAAGAAAATACGGAAGTTTATCTGGCATCTGAAGAGGGAGTCCAGGTTGAAGCCCCTTTTGTAAACGTGGCCAACATGAAGAAAAAAAAAATAGCTGTAAATTACTGTGCTTCACAAACAAAAGGCGCACACATAACAGGTCATTTTACAAAAAAAAAATAAATGGCAGGGAACTGCAGCTTATTTGGCATCTGAAGAGGAAGACATTTTTTGTAAAACTACCTTAAAACGTAAAAAAAGGGAGTACTGAAATTAAGTGTACATCACACCAGAGAAAAAAAGATTAACTTCAGGCCAATTAACTACGGCCCCGTCCACACGAAGTCAAAACGAACACGAAACGCTAATATTTTCCAGACAATTTGTCGTAAAGACGGAGACGTAAAATAAATGTGATCGTCCACACGAATGCATGAAAACGCTGCAAAATGTATGCCAGGCCTG
>NW_015150456.1:3128713-3129495 GCF_000732505.1 Cyprinodon variegatus | reverse complement strand
TGAGAGGCTGGTTTGGTGAAAAATTTGTGCGTTTAGGCCAGGGTTTGACTTCGTGTGGACGGGGCCTAAATCTTAAACACTTTGTAAACACAAGCCCCTCATCCCCTCCACACTTTTGCCCCTAACTTTTGTCTTCCCCTCCAAATCTTAACCACCCCTTGTGGTCATCCTCACACATAACCCCATTATCACTTGAAACTGTAAAATCTTCTTTTCATCTTTAAAAGCCTGTTACAGTCAACATTTAGCTTAAGCTAAATACACCACCTGTGGAACTGAAAACAATGCCAAACACAGTTCATTTATACAGATAACGTTATGCTCAAGATTTCAAAATAGTGCCTCGTGACCAATCTATATCCTATTGGTGTTGATGAACAAGCCCAAACAAGTACCCGACTTTATAGTCAGCAGGTGGGGTCAAAACACTTGCGTTTTTCTCGCTCTCTCTCTCTCTTTCGCTCGTTTTTTTTTTTTTTTCTTAGTAACTAAACCAAACATTTAAAATGTATCGGAGTAAAAGTATGCAATTAAGTTCGTAATTGTAGTGAAGTAAAAGTGAAAGTTCTCTAAAAAACATATACTCTTGGAAAGTAAGTCCAAAATATACTTACCGTAAGTACAGTAGTGAAGTATTTTTACTTTGTTACTATACAACACTGATCTTTTCAAATGTTTAGGTCACAGACATAAAATAAAACCTACAAGTGGCTCAAAATAGATTATGGAAATGTATTCAATGAAATCAATACACTGAAATCAAAATAAATCAATACACTGAA
>NW_015150456.1:3113020-3127456 GCF_000732505.1 Cyprinodon variegatus | reverse complement strand
CTGTAACATTTCTTACCATTGGTAGCAGTAATGCACCGGAAAGTGTTTCACTAACCCCCAATAAATGAGAGGAAGAGGGTGAAAACCAAACCATCAATTGTACATTATCTTTGTTGAAATGTTGCTTTTATCGCATGAACAATTTTCTTTTTGTCTTCTTCCACTTGTATTTGAAGGCTGTGAGTTTAAAAGTTTTTATCTGGGCTGTCGATTTGTTCTTGTAAATTTGTGGTTCTTACTCAAAAATCTGTGATTTGTACTTTTACATTTGTAGTACACATTAGAAAATGTATAATTTGTACTGCTAAATTCTTTAGTCGTATTTTAACTTTGTAAGTTGTATTTGAAACTTTTAAACTTGTATTATCAGAGATGAAATATGTAATTTCATATGTATGTATGAGTTGAATATGATTTTTTTATGTATATTTACAAATATTTACAAATATTTCAAATATTTTCAAATTAAGATGCCTAAAGATATTTTTATAGAAAGTTATCTTATCCCATACCATAAAGGATGATTGCCATCTCTTTAACTATTTAAACTTACATTTTAACTAAATAATGATTACACATATGATATATGAATTTAACATTAAAGAAAATGTTCAGTTTCTGAACAAATATAGCCCAATTTTATTCGTTAAATACAGGTCACATGTCATTTAGACACAGTTTTTAGTCACAATGGGGAAGGGTTACGTTGGTTAAGCAAATATGTTTTAACGTTTTTTTTTTATTTTTTTTTGAGTAATTGTTGCCATAGCTGATGTTTCCTCTTCTTTTCTTTTTGACTACATGGACTTTTTGACACTTTAGCCTTGTAAAAACATTCCATCTCAGCATCTTTCATTGGTTAGACTCTAAACTCTGTCATATCAAAGACTGCTTGAAAATAATGTTATTATCAAACACAAAGGTTAGAGAGGAAGTGAATTCCAACGAGGAGAGGGTCCTATGCACAGTAACAAATCCACAAAGGGCGAAAAAGATGTAATGAAATTGGATTCAGACTGCCAGATAAAGCACATAAAAGACACTCTCACTAGATAAGTCTGTGTTTGTTTGCGGCTTTGTACTGTCTCTTTTCTATAAAGTCTTCATGTCACAGGGATTCTTTCCACAGGGAGAGTGTATTAGAATATGTGCCAAACTGAACGATTGTTTATAAAGGAAAAACATCGGGGTCTAAGGGAACTGATTGCTTGTTTGCTCATCGCCTATTCCCAAAACCAATTTTTTAAAAATTCCTTGAGCTTCCATTATCAAGAGTTCCATTGTCTCAGCTTCTGTATTGCTGCTGTGGTTCTAATGGTTTTGATTAGAAATTGGTTTAATTCTGTGTAGCATTAGCTGAGTCTGGTTTCCTTTTTAAACACTTAGATCAGCATGTTTGCAAATTACTAAAATGGTGTTACAGGGGTTGACATTGGATCTTTACCACTTGCCCGAAAGGCAAGTGGCTTTCACATTTAAATTGCCCAGAAACAATTTTTACTTGCCCTGTATAATTTTTTATAAATATAGTGCCTAACATTTATTTTTGTATATATATCAATCAAACATGTTTGTTTTTAAAATGTTTTTTTGTAATTCAGTATTTTCTAAGTTTCCAGGTTCCTGGTGTGTATCTGCATGCGTCAGATAATGAACGCAAGCCTACATTACCGTGTTAACATGCTTTTCAATCCTTCCTGCACATTCTTTTCAAACTAAACTTTGCTTTAAACTGTTGTGTGATTGGAAAAATCTAAATTGTAATGTTAAAAATAAAAAAAAAACTTGACAGGTTAAAAACTTACACTACTACTACTCACCAATTGAACATGTTTAGCTCTATAACATTTAAGAGAAAAAAATTTAATGAACATTTTTTAATGTATGACTACTGTACAGAAGACTGCCATATGATAGAAATATTTACACTGTGCGCATACAATTATTATTATTATTATTTTCCTAATCCCTGACTGATCATTTTTAATGTAGCCTCTATTATAGTATAGATTAAATTCATCATCCAGCTGCTGCTCTGCAGAATTCTCTCTCCAAGAGTTGAATCACGCCATCTAGCGGAAAATCACGCCTTTTCAAATCACGCGAGAATGTGTACAAAACAACAAAGATGGCGCCGGCAACGCTTGTGGGTCATTTTCAGCGAATGTCAGTGATTTTAAAGTCATTTTGAGTGGTAAATAATTTTTTTTTGTGATCATTGCACTTGCCCGGCGGGCAAATGCAATGAAATTTGTACTCTCCCGACAATGAAAATGACTTGCCCCAGGCGATCGGGCAATGGTTAACATCGAGCCCTGTGTTACTTTAGTTAGTGCTGTAAGAAAAAAGGTATTCAACTTTACTGTGCAGTTAAATAAACTGAGCTGCTTCAACCGCACAGTTAAGGTTTGTTGCATTGATGAAATTATAGAAACACAATAAAGGAATCTTTCTATGGAGGACGTGTTTCTATGGAGGACGAGGACAGCGCTCTCTAACCCCGAAAACTCACATTCTCCGTCACCAGCGTTCCTCCTGATCAGGAATCGTAAGGTTGGAAGAAAATCGAGCATTTTTGAAATTCAGTCAGCCCTTGTGTTCGTGGGCAAATTCTCCTGTTGACGCAGAGCTGCGTGCGTCTATGAGCTGATTTACTATAACCTTGTTCACTGCACTTGTGAAAACAAGGGAATTCTTATTCTTCTTTATCTTCCAAGTTACAAGTCAGATCGTCATCTCTCTGGGCTGATTCAGATGTGTGGTTTTTGGAGGTACATAGTGAGCAGTTAGATCGAACCAGAGCATCGGGCCGTACAGTTTAAGGACAGACATCATGTGAACTTTTAAACCCGGGGGTTTTGTTGTACAGTGTGAGGTATAGCTGAGTACAACGACTGAAAATACTGTACAGTGTATGCCTGGCTTAAAGGAGCCCTGAGGTAGTTAAGACAATGGCATATTGTCTTAACTACCTCAGGTATTGAACACTTTACGAAACCAAAACATAGTGTGTGACAAATGATGCCTCTCTCTGCCTCCCCTCTTGGTGCAACCCTGCCCTGATCCCCCTACAGACAGACCTTCCCACTTGTCACATTGTATACATTTACAGTATTTTTATAGGATAAATACACTGCAAAGCAACATTGCCTTTGGAGGAACAGCTCTAGTAACTCATAGCTTTATGCTGCTAACCTAACTCCGCCAGATGGATTTGCTCTGCATATCCATCTTGAAACCTTCCGTTGTAGTAATTTTGGGAAGGGGCGAAAATACTGGTTAGCTGATTGGCCTATGTTGGTGATAGACGGGCCAAATAAACCAATCAGATCAACGAAGCGTATGACGTACTAACAGCCAGGCTACTCTTGCCGAAACCAGTCGGGAGAAGAGAAAAAACATCTTTTCCTCTGAGAAAAGCCTCCAGAGCAGTGTTTTGCTCTTCTTTCAGTGAAGAAATACTCTATAATTCCGATAAAACTTGCTCGATAGCCACGCTAACGCTAGTTTCATCGGCTGAAGCCGCCATGTTCTTTAGACTGAACTGTCGCGCTTCTTGTTGCGTCACACCACAACCCGCCTCAAAGCCAACACTGATTGGACGTTCGTTTGGTGAACTGCTCCAAATTTTCTTCAACGGAGAGTCTCCAGACTGATTAGCGAGTAAAATCTTGAAAGTTTGCGAGATCAGGATGGTCTCACGAGGCTATTATGCTGCTGCTTACCATTTCTATCCTCTGGACTTGCTTTACTCTCCTCTGCTCTCTCTGGGCAAGAAGCAGCTAAGCTGCAAATAGCAACTATTCTGTCACGGTTAGGTGGCGGTGTTTGAGGTCCCAATTGCAGAAATCAGGAGGAGAACAGAACAAATGATGGACTAATGAGCTGAATAAGGAGCAGGCGTGAGTGGAACTAACCAGAAGGAAGCCAAGGGAAAGGAAACAAGCACAAGGGGGCAACAGAGAGTTACTAAAGACTGCTTGAATATAATGGAAAATAACCCAAAGATCAACAAACAGAATAACTAATAACTGAAAACTAAAAACTCAAGAATCTTAAAAGGGGAGAGCTATGACGCATTCACATGAGTGTATATACACGTACTGCCAGCCCTTGTACACGAGAGAATGGAGAACAACACAGAGAGACTGTGTGTGACGTCATACCATATTCTATATAAAATTATACTTTTACTTTATTTCAACACAATTTTTTTGTTATTTTCATGAAAAATATAATAGCTACATCTACAACCTTTTCATCAAAACAATTCATTTTCAATAATACATCCACAGAACACTAACAGTAGTGCAGCATAAAAGTATTAATATAACTCACAAAAAATTATATAAATAATTGTAATTACTTACTTTTACTTACAATGCTAACTTTAAATTTTAGTCCTGCTTTGATGCTCAAGAAAACCTCCTGAATATCTGACATTTTGAGACATGGCTTTTCTCCTGTTGGATGAAAGCATCAGAGGATGGCTACACTGTATTCACTAAGGATGCACACTCTGGAACATTTTGTGGTATAAGGATATCAGGTGTTTATAAAGTTAATGAAAATCAATTGAATGTGCAAAAATATGTATACTAAAGGCTGCACTGTAACCGCATATACATATTTTATGAGTTAAATGTTACTCAACTGAAATATTACTGAAGGGACTATTTTTTGTACAAGAAAAACTCTTCCAGCCTTCTTCTTTCCATCCTTCCTAATTGATGGTCTTCTTCTCCTTATGCCAGATGTTCATTATGACGGCTGGTTATAATTGAGTCCCCATTAAACTCATGTAGTGTGATGGAGGTTTTTGTGGCTTCAGTTCATCCACAGTAACTATAGACATTAAGAGGGAAATGGCTGTAGACTCAAGCTGTGTCCGGACCCAAAGAGCTGAGGAAATGTCGCTGACAGAAAAGAAAAATATTCTTACAATGAGCACAAATATTAATGCAACATAAGCTTCCCCTGCATTAAAGAATGTTTTCTAAAATCTCACTGCAGCTGTTTTTGAGGTCTTTGAAGAGCAATGGAAAGCATTGTGTTCCCTTATTGAAGAATTTGGTAGGTATGGTATTATTTGTGTTGTAAACCCAATGTGTAGGCGCAGTCGTGTATCTTTTCATGCCATAATAAAGAACCTGCTGGCATTTCATGCACCTGGGGAGTGAATAGTGTGCTGTGGAAAGAAATAAGTTTATTTAGTTTTGAGATTCACAGAAGTGTCTGAGCTTGAATGTTCTGGCAGAGCATAGCAGCTGGCTCTGTTGTTGGTCCCTGGAAGCTGGGAAAACTGCTTTTTGGCTTAAGGTCACGTTTTCATGAATGATTAAACAAAAGGATTTTAAAAATATGCCATTGTCTTAACTATTTATAGGGCAAGTCAGTGTTTCTGATCACTTGCATACCCCTTACAGATGGAGTCCCCCGTCCCTTAGTGAGGTCTAGAAGCACAAGATCTTTATCCAGCCATTCAGCAAAGATACTGCTACATGGCCGTACATCTTATTTTGGCATTTTACCAATTATATGAGCCTTTGAATGATATGTTACCTACTGGAAATTAAGTTGAAAAAAAAGTTATCAAGTTAAGAAAAGAAGGTAAAAAGCTAATTGAAAAGTTAAAAAGTAAAGATAAAAACCCAATACCGTATTTTCACGACCATAAGACGCACCATACTAAAAGGCGCAGTTTCAGTTATGTGTGCCATTACTGTATTTAACACACACATAAGGCGCACCGGACTATAGGGCGCGGGTTTTATATACAGGTACATGTCCTCTACTACGTTGAAATACCTCTACTGCGTATTTAAAAAAATAGAGTACCAGTATCAGCATTAAAGCTAAGTTTATGTTGCACCAAAAATTTGTATTTCTTTCACCCTTTCATGAATTTCTTATAGAAGCACTTTTTTTTTCTGTTTATTTTTATATTCAGGCAAGTTGGCGTTTCTTGTTATCACATTGAAATTCATTTCTGCCATCAAAAATATCCATATTTTTTTATGTTACAAAGGTAATAAGGTCTTATTCTGGATTCCAATAACATTATTGGCTTGAAATTTTGATTTTCAAAGTATTTCACTGAATGCCTTATAAAGGGTTAAATATAGTATGAATCTTTCTGTCCTCATTTCAACAAATAGTAAAATTTACCATTTCAAGAAGATAAATCAACAAGATCAAGTTTTTAGTATTATAATTTAGTTAGTTAATAGAGTTAGTCTGTTTCAACTCTTTTTGTTTTAAAATTAGATATCCATAATGTTGGTAAAACTGAATATATTAAGACATGAAGTAATGAGCAAGATTATAACTTTTGTGCTGACTTGTTGAAAGTTGATAGTTTAGTTCCAGCTAATACAAAACTTTTGCTAACAACATGTTGCTTTCAGAATCTATTTCTGCTCATATTTTCAATAGAAAGAAGGCAAAACAAGTCTTACTTGTGATAAAAAAAAAAAAAAAAACTTGTGACAGTCCTGTTGTTTAAACTAAAGAAGCTTCACTTGTTACTTTTATAAATGAAAATGATTTTTAACACAGCGGTTGGTAAGAAATGAGCAATATACCTGATAATCAGTTCCCTACTGACTCTTAAGCAGGTGTTTCATCTCAGTGACTTTTAACAGAGCTCACCCCCGATAAGAAGTAATATTCTTTATTAATTTAAACTACTGAATTAGGAAGGTGTTAACGTTTTATTGTAGTGTAAGTCTACACTGCAAAGAAATTTTCCTTAGGCCTTTTTTTTTTACATTAGTTTCTTTTTTTTTTGATTTGGGGGGTTAGTTGGGCCCTTTTGCCATTGGACCAGGCCATTTTCCTTTTAAAAAAGGGGAAACCATTTGCTTTTTTTTTTTTTCAAGTGCTAATTATATAATTATCTTAATTTAATAGTAAAAAGACTCATTCCGTTGGCAAATAATCTTATTTACTTGTTTAAATTGAGGCTAAATACACTTTTACCTATTTCTATATCGTTTTTGCAGTGTAACTTATCAAAGTAAAAGTAATAATATATGTATACATTCTATTACATCTTTCTACCAATAGTGATATATCATCCTACTTTAACACCAGTAGGATTCATTGTTTTTCTATATTGAAATTTTGTTGGACATGCTTATATATAGATACTGTAAAACCCAGCATTTGTATTTAAGGCTGTGAGTCTGTAAGAATTTATAACAGTCACAGTAAAATTTCTCTCACAAAATGTTTAACTCCCATGGGTCCAGTTCAAATCTGTAATTAAGAGCCTAAATGCAGTCTATATAAAAGTGAGAACTTTTGCATGTGCCTTGGCCTCTG
Source organism: Cyprinodon variegatus (assembly GCF_000732505.1). Taxonomy (NCBI): domain Eukaryota; kingdom Metazoa; phylum Chordata; class Actinopteri; order Cyprinodontiformes; family Cyprinodontidae; genus Cyprinodon; species Cyprinodon variegatus. The sequence continues at coordinate 3,120,130 of NW_015150456.1, read as the reverse complement.
CAGTGTTTTTCTATGATACATCAGAAATTAAAAATGGAACAGTTTTTATTAATAAAAATATAACATGTTTTGGGGAAAAAGAGCATAATTAAATTAAACTTATATTAAAATGGTCAGATAGAATAAGGTTCTGATGATATACTGTTATTTCTTTACAATCAGTGCCACATGTCAGAACCAAAGTGTGAAGATAAGAATGTGTGGGTCTGTGCAAATTTTGATGATGTAACAATTGATTTGAAAAATTCTATTAAAATATCATGAGCTTATTGGTATTCAATACTAAATCATATGGGAAGTTTGAAAACTGATCTAAAAATTAAGACTAAGAACTGGTGAATTATACAAAATTATAATCAAAGTGGTTTTAGTGCTTTAGAATTGAGATGGGGGAAAGTAAGGGCTTAAGGTTTAAAGGAATTCTAACTATTAGTTTTGGACTAATTATGTTGTTGCTACTCCTCCTCCTAGCCCAAAATTCTGGGCATGTAAAACTGTAAATAACCAAAAAGAGTTGATACATTTATCCTATTATAATTCTCTTGCTGACGTTACTTTTTTATAATACAAAATCAGTCCATCTGTTTATTACAAATCAAGTCATTTACTAAAAACTTTTTACATTCATAACATTTATTTGTTTACATTTTTTGCTGAGTTAGAGTTGTATTACGGTAAATGGCAGCTTTTTCAAGTCAGGAGACTTGAACAAAACGCTTTAGGTTACATTTAGTTATTCACCCATTCATGCACACACTTATGGTGGCAAGCTATACTGTAGCCACAACTGCCCTGGGGCTCACTGACAGAAGTTATTTTCATTATTGTTATAACTTTTAGATTATTTTCTGTTTTATTTGATTTGGGCCATGGGCAAAACACGGTCTAAACAGAGTAGTGGTTGGATAACAGCAGAGAAGCTGCAGAGTGGTGTATTAAATTATCAAAAAGCCTCCAGTTCTGGGATGTCAGCTATTTTGGAGAACTAAGCACACAAAGTGGATGGATGCCGTCTCTAGAATCAGACCAGGTTTTCTCCTAAAGATTTGCCAAGATATCAATGTACAGTAGCCCACATTGTTTTCAGGTTGTGGTTTGTTTATAAAAAAACAGTAGGTGCTGTTTTCTTGTAATACTTATTGTTTTGCAGCAGTGTAGCTGACTACTCATGCTATCAGAAGACAGCAGGGTTGCATTCCAGAATGAAACGTTGTGATTATCAGGGCTGCAAAAACTTATTCCGCAAACATAGATGTTATGAAATATTTAACTTAATCAATTTAACTTCCCAATAAATCCTTACATTCATTGATACCTTAAAGGAGTCATAGAATGCAAAACCGAGCTTAAATTGTTATAGATGAAAAATGATAGTTCAGTGGATGTACAGAGAAGTTCAAACCCCATCGACACATCCTTTCTCTGAAAATCTCACAATTCTAAACTTCCACCATAAAATGGGCGAAGTCAAACAAAGCTCCAAATTGACGTAAAATCGGGTATGTTGCCTTATTTGGGTCTGGCCTGTAGTTTTATCACGCCCCGAAATTGACATACAGACCAGCCCACTGGTTCACTGGGCCGCTGACTGGACCGGATATCAGCAGAGAGCCATGAGCCGCCCGTCCTCAGCCAGAGGAGGGGGGCCGGTAAGGCAGATGGGGGGGAAGCACCAGGTTGGGTTCGGTCGCTCCGTCCCCCCGCTGGCTCCTTGCCTGGACCAGCCCTGGAGCTGATGGCTTGGTTGGACTGCCCGGTGTGTTTCGACTACGTGCTGGACTGTAGTTGACCAAAATCCCGGATGTTTTTAGAAATTCCTCCCCACCCCCGGACATTTATTTAGGTATGAAAAGTAGGACATGTCCGGGAAAAAGAGGACGTCTGGTCACCCTACCATGTCAACAATTTTGATGTTTCTGTGAGTGAGTGCTTGTTGCTACGATGCATCTTTGCTCAGCAGCTTTGCTCATTGTAAACCAGCCAATCAGCGCACAGCTCATCTAAATAATCATGAGTATAGCATAAAAGAAGGAACACCTGTCGTTTTATTCTGGGGCTCTTAACCAGACTTGCATTAGGGCTCATAGAAAAGCAAATGTGCCACTTTCAGCCCAACCAATGTTACACACCCTATTCAGAGACCTTAAGGACCAGCACCAAATAACCTATAGAATCATTCCATGACCCCTTTAATAGTCTATGAAATTACCGTTTTGACAAGAACAGACATTGTGGTGAAAAAATCAGAATCACCTTACTCTCAAGGGGCTTCTGTTAAATTTTGACACAGTAATTTGGATTTCAACTGCTCATAGCAAATGTGCCCATCCTCTCTGGCTACTTGTTTTATAGAATATGTGAGTTAAAGTATGCATGAAGCATGACACTCTTGTATAAACGTGTATAAAAAAGCCATAAAACAAAGCAAACCTGATTGAGAAGGTTCACCAGAGTTCACCATCTAAGACCTGCTGTGGGAGCTGGTGTGTCTTAGAAATGCCTGCCGCCGCTGTGACAGTGACAGCTCAAGCCTGACTTGACAGCAAAGGTCATTTCTGTATCACTTTGAGTCATAAACTGAAGCCACAGCGTGTAGGAGAGACATGCATCTGTTCCTGATTAGACTAAAAACTGACACATCTCAGCTTATTGGTTACATAAAAAAGCAAAAGAAAAAAGTTCAAGAGCAAAATACCACACGACACATGGTCAGTTTGTCACAGAGAAAGACAGAGTCTGCAGCTATCATTTGAACTTAATGCTAATTATTGGTTGTGGATTGCTGGATCTGTATTAAACTGTTTGAGGCATACAATTGTTTGATGTTATTTAACACAAAATGATAAGAATAAAATAATTGAAAACTGCAACAAAGACATGAAATAAGAACCAATGACTCAGAAAAACACAAAACAGCTCAATTTGTTCCTCGGCATGCCTTCAACACTTGGCAGATTATCCCAAAGGCTCACAAGGACAGGACTAACTCGAACATCCAAATAATTACCAAACAGGAAAAGAATCGTCCAGAGTAATCCCCCGGAGAGAAAAAAGCCACTAATCTGCTCCTCAAACCTGCTAATTGTCCATTTGGTTACAGATCCGTGTAAACACAAAAGAGCTCTGCTCTCTCATTGAACACAGATTAGGACCGTCCACAGACGAGTCGATACAAAAAGCTATGAATTGCTTCACATTCATTATTACAGAAAACACATTCTGAATTCAGCTGAGGCAGCATCTACAACGTTTGCTGCTGAAAAATTGGAAGATTTGCTGCAGCTATTACAGTAAGCTTCACGTTTCATCAAAGAAATCTTTATAACAAACTGAAAAAGTATAGATTCTTCAGATAACATGCTTTGAGGTGATGGCCCCAATTAGTCTCTCAGAGTATGAGAGAGCAGCTCGTACTGTACAGCAATTCTCTGCCGAAACACTTAGGAAGTGAGGCAGGTGCGAGCTGCATATGAAAAAAAAAAACGACAGACATGTCTGCATTGTGGCACTAACAAAAGTCCTTTTTTAAAGTTTTTAATTACAGTCACATGAAAAAAAAAACAGTCAGATTTAAAAATTAACTCTATGGAAAATCTAAATGTTTTGGTTTGCAGTATTTTTCTGAGTACAATGACTGGAGATGGGGACCAGCCATCGCCTGGCCCTGCAAAGACAATAGATAAAATTACAATTTTGTTTAGATTTCTGACAGAAATGAAGGACTTTCAGAATAAAACTTTCAAATGTGAAAAAAGAGGTGTTAGGAATCCAGTTGGTGTGTTCTGTTTGTGTGTTTCCTTTTCTCCACCACCAGGAGGTGCCCTGTCTTTGTTTGGCCTCTCTGCACACCTGCGGCTCCTTGGACCATTATCTGGAGGAGTATTTGAGCAGTGGGCTGTCACTACCTTGACGCCAGAGTGTTTGCCAGCTTTGGGTACTCTAGCCAAGCTGAGATTAGCTGAGTCTAACCTAAGCNACCTGTCGTTTTATTCTGGGGCTCTTAACCAGACTTGCATTAGGGCTCATAGAAAAGCAAATGTGCCACTTTCAGCCCAACCAATGTTACACACCCTATTCAGAGACCTTAAGGACCAGCACCAAATAACCTATAGAATCATTCCATGACCCCTTTAATAGTCTATGAAATTACCGTTTTGACAAGAACAGACATTGTGGTGAAAAAATCAGAATCACCTTACTCTCAAGGGGCTTCTGTTAAATTTTGACACAGTAATTTGGATTTCAACTGCTCACAGCAAATGTGCCCATCCTCTCTGGCTACTTGTTTTATAGAATATGTGAGTTAAAGTATGCATGAAGCATGACACTCTTGTATAAACGTGTATAAAAAAGCCATAAAACAAAGCAAACCTGATTGAGAAGGTTCACCAGAGTTCACCATCTAAGACCTGCTGTGGGAGCTGGTGTGTCTTAGAAATGCCTGCCGCCGCTGTGACAGTGACAGCTCAAGCCTGACTTGACAGCAAAGGTCATTTCTGTATCACTTTGAGTCATAAACTGAAGCCACAGCGTGTAGGAGAGACATGCATCTGTTCCTGATTAGACTAAAAACTGACACATCTCAGCTTATTGGTTACATAAAAAAGCAAAAGAAAAAAGTTCAAGAGCAAAATACCACACGACACATGGTCAGTTTGTCACAGAGAAAGACAGAGTCTGCAGCTATCATTTGAACTTAATGCTAATTATTGGTTGTGGATTGCTGGATCTGTATTAAACTGTTTGAGGCATACAATTGTTTGATGTTATTTAACACAAAATGATAAGAATAAAATAATTGAAAACTGCAACAAAGACATGAAATAAGAACCAATGACTCAGAAAAACACAAAACAGCTCAATTTGTTCCTCGGCATGCCTTCAACACTTGGCAGATTATCCCAAAGGCTCACAAGGACAGGACTAACTCGAACATCCAAATAATTACCAAACAGGAAAAGAATCGTCCAGAGTAATCCCCCGGAGAGAAAAAAGCCACTAATCTGCTCCTCAAACCTGCTAATTGTCCATTTGGTTACAGATCCGTGTAAACACAAAAGAGCTCTGCTCTCTCATTGAACACAGATTAGGACCGTCCACAGACGAGTCGATACAAAAAGCTATGAATTGCTTCACATTCATTATTACAGAAAACACATTCTGAATTCAGCTGAGGCAGCATCTACAACGTTTGCTGCTGAAAAATTGGAAGATTTGCTGCAGCTATTACAGTAAGCTTCACGTTTCATCAAAGAAATCTTTATAACAAACTGAAAAAGTATAGATTCTTCAGATAACATGCTTTGAGGTGATGGCCCCAATTAGTCTCTCAGAGTATGAGAGAGCAGCTCGTACTGTACAGCAATTCTCTGCCGAAACACTTAGGAAGTGAGGCAGGTGCGAGCTGCATATGAAAAAAAAAAACGACAGACATGTCTGCATTGTGGCACTAACAAAAGTCCTTTTTTAAAGTTTTTAATTACAGTCACATGAAAAAAAAAACAGTCAGATTTAAAAATTAACTCTATGGAAAATCTAAATGTTTTGGTTTGCAGTATTTTTCTGAGTACAATGACTGGAGATGGGGACCAGCCATCGCCTGGCCCTGCAAAGACAATAGATAAAATTACAATTTTGTTTAGATTTCTGACAGAAATGAAGGACTTTCAGAATAAAACTTTCAAATGTGAAAAAAGAGGTGTTAGGAATCCAGTTGGTGTGTTCTGTTTGTGTGTTTCCTTTTCTCCACCACCAGGAGGTGCCCTGTCTTTGTTTGGCCTCTCTGCACACCTGCGGCTCCTTGGACCATTATCTGGAGGAGTATTTGAGCAGTGGGCTGTCACTACCTTGACGCCAGAGTGTTTGCCAGCTTTGGGTACTCTAGCCAAGCTGAGATTAGCTGAGTCTAACCTAAGCATTGTTTCTCTGAGACTTATGTACTTTTGCCTTTGATTCTTGGGGAGGCAGACTTCCTGTTTAACTGGATACCTTGACCTTCTCCCCCTGGAAGGAAAAGCCAAGTTCTCACTGAGCAGGGGAAAACCTCGACATGATCCGTTGAAGTTCCCATCGGAAATCCGAGTGACAGTCTGCTCCATTGCTCCTCCAGGTCCAACGTTTGTCTACCTTTCCGCCCTCCAACGTGTTCACTTTTCTCTGGATGATCCCACACAGATTGGATTCGAGGACTGACAAGGCCCCCCTCAAACGTGAGTCCCTCTCCAGCATTATCTAACAACATCCAAGATTCCCACGGTACCTGAACTAACCTCTGAACTTCCAGTTCCGGTTCACCAGCTCACTGAGTTCCAGATCCAACCCCTGTACCCTTACCTAAATAAACCTGTTAAACCTTTCCCGTGTTCTCTGAGTGGTATCTCTGCATGTGGGTCAGATTTGTAAAACCGATCATGACAAGAGGGACGAATAATTATCACTCCTCTTTGTGCCACATTTATTTACAAAGCTTTGAAAGGTTTATAAAGGTTAACATACTATAATGTGAGAAATTTGGAGGACAAGAAATCCATGTTTCTTGCATGTTTTTCTTTCTTTTTTCTTTTTTTTTATAAAAACCATATAAACCATCAGGGATTTTTTTTGTTACAAACATTTCAACTTCACAATTAACACATTTTGGAACCATTTTTTGAGCTGCAAATAAGTACAAGGGTGTTTATCACTTAAAGTTGTAGTATGTTTTATTTAAAAAAAATAAATAGTGAAAATAGTGAAATTGTCAAATTTCACTATTTGACATTCAAGATATAGACCAGGTAATCCATAATAGTTATTCTTTGAATGTAGTCCCTCCAAATGGCCTAAAAAAATCAAAGAGCCATGCCGACAACTCTACCAGCAGACTCGGTCCAATAGCAAGACCCTTAACCCCCACATTGCTCCCTGAACAGCTCTTGGATGTGTCTAGAAATTCTGTCCATAAAGTTTATGAACAAGACTTTTGACAGAGGGCAGCCTTGTTGGAGTCCGGATGGCCCTCTTTCAGCGTATCCAGCTCACTTCCAGGTGGTGATTGTGGGCAGCTTTAGATGGCCCTATTTTCACCTGAGTATCAGGGAAATGCTGCCAAAAGTTGAAAGATAAAACTTT
>NW_015150456.1:3109528-3112485 GCF_000732505.1 Cyprinodon variegatus | reverse complement strand
GAGAACAACATCCGGGGATTTGATGTGTTCTCGATCTGGCGTTCTCGAGAATTGGAACGGTACTCGGGCTTAGGCTGATGACGTGTCACGAGTACACGAGAACGCTCAAGAACGCATATTGAGAAACGCCCATAGGGTCCAGAATCCTTTCCTGCATCTCTATGTTTCACCATTTGGCCTAGATTCACCATGATTTGCATTAACATGTATGTTTGTCAATGACAGTTACTGACATAAAGCCTTTCATATGCAAATTAAAGCATTGACTGATGTGCAAAGGTTTGAAGGATATGACCTATAACTGATTTGACTGCACATTAACAAGAAGTTAGGTCTGATATTTGCTGACAACCTTCTGCTGTAGAGGTGATGAAGTGGAAAATTACAAATTAGTTACAAAATATGAAATAAAACAACAAAAATCAGAGGCGAGAATATGAGCATGAATTATTGAAATAAACATGAATTAATTCATATGGAGAGCCAGGACATTTTAATAACTACATAGAGAATAAATTAACTTTATTGAGCATTAGGATATACAGAGATATTAATACAGCATTACTGAGCCAAAGTGTAATTTGAGTTGCCCTAATATATTTTGCTGAAACCTTAGAAGGTTTCTCCTCTGCTTAATTTGATAGTGTACAGCTTAACAGTGAGGTTGTCTACTCTCACATGTTAAGTAGAAGATGTGAATTATTTTTTCACTGAAGTGAAAACAAATTTATAATTTTATACAGTAGAGTTAAAAGTGTTGATTCATTCCTTGTTTTTGTTACAAGGGGTGAGAAAAACTGCTTTTTAGCAATTAATTAGACACATTGATGGTAAGTCTGCTGTGTTTTTCAACTTTCTTCAGTTTAACATATTAAAAATGTGCAGGAATACCAAAGACAAATAAGCTAAACAGACAGAAAATGAGATCTTAACTCCAACATTACGTGTACTGTAAGCTGAAAATGAGTTGTACAGCAAATAATCAGCTGAAGGTTGACGCATCTCTCAGGAGTTTAGGACTTTTTACTTCCTGTTTCCTGATGCTGGTCATCTGCTGAAGATCGATTTTCTGTTATACATTGTCCTTTACCATGATATAAGAGCATATCTATCTGTTGCTCTTTAATTAAGGGGCCAGTACAAAAAATAAGTAAAAAATCTTCAAAAAAGCTTGGAGAAAAGTTGATAAAAATGACTGCTTTCAACACAAACCAGAAAGTCTTGGTTCCATGGAAGCAAAAAGGCAGTGTTTTTCCCCCCATACTTTTGTTTCAGTCACCTGTGATAATGTGCTGTCATTTGGGGGAGAGAACAGGAAGAGAACAGTATTTGTCTGCTTAAAGAACTGCTGGACCGGACCACATGTCCCAGTTGCTATAAATCATGATTAAAAATGTATATATTTTGAGTTGCCATAGACTGTGCTACTGTATGTAAACATTATTAGCTAAGTTTCCGGTACAATTTTTGTTTCATTTTAATCATTTATAATCTATCATTTGAATCATCTAGCGAATAAATTGAATAGGAGAAATAAATCTGGATATTTTGCTGTTTTAATCAGTGTCCCAAGATACTATGATTTAAGCTGTTTTACAACAATAGGTGGCTATCATTTATTTTATACTTAGGTAATTATTTTATAAATTCTTAATTATTTTTATCTGCAATGTAAACAAATGTTCCCTTAATTGGGTCATGGTTAAAATACCTGTATAAAGTCAGAGGGAAAAATAAAATTAATGTCAACACAGCCATAGTTATAACTAAAAACTTATTTATGACTGAAAATAGAAATTTGGTTTTAGAAGCTGGTTGCAGAATGTGCTGATTAGTACTAATCACTTACAGTCAGTGAACAATCTTGGTAAAGTGAGGGTATTGACAGATTTTCCATCTTTATGTAAATGCCAAGATGCAAAGACATTAGAACAGGCCTTAGAGAGGAAACTATTTCTGCCCATTAATCTGAAAATGGATATAAGGTTAGATCCAAGGCATCTAAAGTCCAGAAGACTTATTTCAAAGCAGAAAACATTTCAGAAAGCTGTTGATCTTCAAGGGAATCAATGTAAAAGTGTCAAAGTATGCAATGCTAAGAGAAATTATGCAAAAGTTAACAACGGTGTAGTAAAAAAAATAAAAAAAGTTTATGCTTGTTCAAAGCCTACTAAAAACTTTTAATCACGGACAGTAAGTTTAGTGCTTTTGAATAAGTCTTGAAAACTCTACAGAACTACTCAATTATGTTTACATGCACAGAATTTCTCTTACAGATTGAAATGTGTTTGGATTAAAATAAAATAAGTGATTGGAATGAAAATAGTCCACTAGACTGTGTCATGTCAATTCTAATAACAGCTAGCCAGAGCAATAAGGCACTCAAGGTGGAAATATGCAGTGTGCACATTCGCATTCAGGTCAGCTTGCTTAATTTAGATTAACTTGATCCCAAAAAGCATGCATGCTTTAAGTCAGAATAAACAGCTCTCTCAGTCGGATTCAAAATTTCATTCAAAACCTGCTGAATCCAAATATAATATTCTAACTGCCATTTTTTTCATAACACAATCCCATTCCTTCTGTCAATATAAATATAACTTTTGTCAGATCTGGTGGAGGCTTGCAGTTAAGCTACTAGCAGTTTGGGAGCTGTTGTTTTTAAGCACATGGATGGCCGTTCTCCAAGGAACATTCCGAGTTGGATGAAATCTAGGGGTCCGTTTCAAGAATCAGGTTTGACAAACTCAGTTTCAAATGCACAACTCTAAATTCATCTAGCCTGAGGTCGGGAACTCTCTGCTCACTCAGAGTTGAGCATGTGCGTAACAAGTATGAAAAGCCATTATCAGTGGAGCCCTGATTCAACGAGTCACCATGACAACAGGCAACAGGAGGTTTCTATATCACCCTACTGGAAGATGAGATTTTAATGAAAAAATTTAAAGAAAAATGGA
>NW_015150456.1:3105591-3108209 GCF_000732505.1 Cyprinodon variegatus | reverse complement strand
CCTACATATCAAGACGGCTTACCATTGCCTGTTGTGACCATGTTAACATTACAGGTTTATTTTTTGAATGATAGAGAATCAATGTATCTATTTATGTGAAATCATCTGGCAGCAGGTGAGGATGAAGTCTAAAAACGTTGTTCTAATAGATAGAACCTGTTCATCATCTCATTGGGTTCCTCCTCATGTTGATTCTCTCTTCTGTTACACATTAAATATTAAGTGGCTCTTTGCAGCCGCTTCTGATTTGCGGAATTAGTTAATCTATTTATATGGAATCTGAAAAGGATTTCAGTAGTTTTTCCATGTACTATAAAAATAAATAATTCAAAATAAAATCATCCAAATGTAGCTCATACTAAACAAACCAATTAGAAATAAATGTCAGATCCCTTCAACTGAGTTGTAGAAACCTCTCCCTATAAATCCTTAAATCTCTGCGAATTAATGCCGATCATTCTTGATAAGATCAATGTCAAAGGGACAACCAAGGTTTGTTTTTAAAACGTAAGGTGTGTAACGGACCTAGTGAATGATATTTTTTTTTTTTTTGGATGGACAAAACTAAGACAAAAATTGAACTAAATCAGGAAATAAAACAGTGTGAGTAGCAGTAATGACCGCGGAGAGAGGACACTCTGAATTTACTGAAGAAAACCGGCTCCCAACCAGGTTAGCTTTGGGGTGAATGTTACCATGGTGACTGAAACAAAGGTTGAGAAACCTCTCTTTGTGAAATGGAAAACTCAGTTTCCCATATTTCAGGTCGTGAAACTGTTCTCTGGCCTAAAAACACAGAGAAACACACCTGGAGAATTGTTTAATCTAAAATTTTGTGCTAACTGCCTTCACTTTAAGCTTTTTGTAGCCACGATAACTTGGATGATTGAGATTCTATACAGGAATGGTTGTATAAACTACTATACCAACATGAATAATACAACACTGTGAACAACAATCTAAATCATATAGATTATACAAATGATATTACATAATTAATGTAAATTATGCACTTACCGGTAATGTAATTAATGCAATTTAGAAACCAAAAGGACACAATTAAAATGAGAACTTTGATACAAATTTAAAAACAGTTTAGAGAATCTAGATGGCAAAAGAAAAACACTGAATATGATTTAAAGCTATTTTTTTTTTTATAAGATGCTTAATAATATAATGATATGATGTCACTGAAATTTAACTATTTTTTTACTTTTTTAAAGCCAATCAGGGACAAAACTTGACAATTTGCAACAGTTCCAAATGCTGTAAAGTACATAATTTGCAACTATGTATTTAAACTGTTATAATACAATTCTATTTAGTAGTTCATGTTAATGGAAGTCTTCAAAGCATGAAACAATTAGTTAAACCATTAGTCAGACACTGTGCTAATTACCGCATTAACTGTACTTATAAGAACATCTTGACCACCAATGGACCGTGTTTGTTATTTCTCTCCCTTTTTGTTTCTGTATTTTTCAGCTGCTCCTTTTTTTCCATCGATTGCAACTGAAGCTGAATGCTTGGTATAAAAATGTAGTCCCTCTCATGCTGCACAAAAAGCTCACTGCTCATTATAACTTTAAAAACCGAGTTCATTTCTGTGTGATCTATTAATCTAATCTGTGCCTTCGCCCATCCATAGTCACTCTCTTTTCATTAGATGGAACAATAGGCTGATGCTGCAGAATTCATTACATGCAATCAAAAGCAGAACCTTAGGGCCTATTTAATTTGCTTTCAATATTAACATTACCTCTATTATTAATACTCTTAAATAGGGGGCAGCAGTGACGTTGTGTTAGTTAAATTAAAATGTTAATCCACTCCTCTGGCGTCTGGTGTTTCCAATGGGTGGAATCAAACTTTTAGATGAGTCTTTGGCAGCTGACATTTCAAATGTGAGCACAGAAATTCATTAGGTGACCAATTTTACAGAATAACATTAAGATTCCCAGAAAACATTGATGACTTAGTTAGGTATTCTGACTTAGTATTCTGCCTATACTTAGTAAATTGCTGGAAAAGGTTGTTTTTGGACAAATTTCAACATATTTAAACTGTAACATATTGATTTTTGAATCACAGCATGCATATAAGGAAAATCACTCGACATGTACAGCCCTTACAGAAATGACGGAGAATCTGTTGTCTAGCATAGACAAAAAACTGATAGTTGGTGCAGTGTTTTTGGATTTTAGGGCTGCATTTGATTTAGTGTATCATCAAATGTCACTTGAAAAGTTATCGGCATACAGATTTGGTGCCCATACTGTGAAATGGATACAAAACTATTTAACATCTAGATCACAATATGTGTTTTTTAATGGAAGCTTCTCATCACCTCAACAAATGCAGTGTGGTGTACCACAAGGCAGTTGCCTAGGACCATTGCTTTTCTCGATTTTTATTAATGGCATGCCATTTGTCCTAAAAAGGTGCAACATAACTCTTTATGCAGATGATTCTACACTTTACTTTGCAGCAACAAAGATATCAGAGTTAAAAGAAACACTGCAGTTGGATTTGCAGGTGCTTCTTGCCTGGATTAATGAGAACAGACTAGCCTTGAATGTTTCAAAGACAAAGTGTATGTTATTTAAAGCTAGGCATAA